>NC_048433.1:8129028-8429028 GCF_004353265.1 Vitis riparia | reverse complement strand
TATCAAGAGGTGTTAACCATTTTGACCCAAAATATTTTGGTAGGTTGTTTTCATTTAGCATTGTTTTTGTCATATCTAGAATGGTTCTATTTTTCCTTTCAACTATCCTGTTTTGTTGAGGAGTTTTAGGAGCCAAAACATTGTGGTCAATTTCATGCTCATTGAAATAATTTTCAAATTCTCTCCCTTGATCACTTCTTATGCAAATAATTGTAAAACCTTTTTCATTTTGAACCTTATTGCAAAACTTTGAAAACTCATAAAATGCTTCAGTCTTTTGACTTAAAAACAAGAGTCATGTGTATCTAGAGAAGTCATCCACAATAACATAAGTATAAGACTTTTCTCCAAGACTTGGTGTCCTAGAGGGACCAAATAAATCCATATGCAATAACTCAAGTGGCATAGTTATGGAAATGAAGTTTTTGTTTTTAAAAGAGTTTTTTATTTGTTTTCCCACTTGACAAGCTTCACAAACTTTTATCTTTTTGAAAATTTATTTTGAGACGGCCTCTAACAAATTCATTTTTATTGAGTTGGGAAATGAGGTCCATGTTAGCATGTCCCAATCTCCTATGCCACAACCAACTTTGATCATGCATGCTTGAAAAACATCTATCATAACCATCATATTTTGAAATATTTATAGTGTAAACATTATCACATTTATGGCCCATGAAGATTATTGTCATTTTGAATATCCTTTGTAATGCAATGAGATGCTTCAAAAATCACTTTAAAACCTTTGTCACAAAGTTGACTAATATTTAAAAGATTATGTTTTAAATCATCTACTAGTAAAACATTTTCAATGAGGATGTGTCATTACCAATGTTGCCTTGACCAATGATTTTTCCTTTTTCATTGTCTCCAACGGTAACATATCCTCCTTTTTTCTTTGAAAGAAAAGAAAACTTGGATTCATCTCTGGTCATATGTCTTGAGCATTCACTATCCAAGAACCACTTATGCTTCTTTGAACTCTACAACACATAACTCAAGTTGATTTAGGTACCCATATCTTCTTGGGTCCTTGAGGGTTAATGACCTTGAATTTTTCAACCCAATTCTTTTTAGCTTTTGCATTTAAATTCTTTTAAGAACCATTTCTTAAAGGGCATGTGCTACTAATGTGTCATTCTTTTTCACAAAAGTTACAAGTAGTAGAAGGACTTGCACTTGTGGATTTCTTTACAAAATAGTTCTTAAAATACTTTTGATTTTTTGAAGATTTGTATCATAACTCTTGTTTGTCAAAATACATTTTTGGTTAGCTAGGATCATTTCAAAATATTTTTGTCCACAAGAAATATTGAAAGAGAGGAGGTCAACCATTCATTTTTCTTTCTTAAAATCTCATTCTCTTTTTCAAGACAAGTTTTAGAATCTTCAACATTTGAAAATTTTTCTTTTACTTCTCCAAGTTCTTTTTCAAGTTGTTGAACTTTCTTTTTTAGAGAAGCATTTTTCAAACCAAGTTTTTCAAAATCTTCATACAATTCTTCAAAAGCATCATGTATACCTTCATAGCTAATGTTAGAGTTTACCTCATCAAGTTCATTTATTGCCATGAAGCACATGTTTGCCACTTTTTTCTCATTTCTTCGAATGATTCATCTTCACTTTCACTCCAAGTGGTCATCATTGCCATATTCTTTCTCCTCTTGGCTTCACTTTTGTAGAAAAGACAATCATATTTAAAGTGTCTCAGTTTCTTGCACATGAAGAATACCAAGTCTCTTTTCTCCTCTCATCTCTCCTTATCACCATGGGATGAAGATTCCTTTTTAGAGGAGTCTCTTCTGGAAGTGAATTTTCTTCCTCTAAACTTTTCACCCCTCATGAACTTGTTAGACTTTCTTGTGATAAGGGTTAACTCTTCATCTTTTTCACTTTGTTTTTCTTCTTCAACTTCTTCTTCTTCCTTGGTTGTAACTTTGAGAGCTATATTCTCTATTTGTATATATATATTGCTTCTTTGCTTCTTGAATAACCATCACTTTTGTTTTCCATTTCTTTGGTAAAGACCTTAAGTTCTTCGATAAAGACCTTAAGTTCTTCATTACTTTCTCTACTTTGGTGTAGGTCTTTCCCAAGATTGAAAGTTCATTCACAATCACCATGAACCTAGAAAACATCTCTATAATAGATTCAAAATCCTTCTTAGAAAATAATTCATAATAATGCACAATGATGTTGATTATAAACTCTTTAACTTGGTTGGTTCCCTCATGAGTGATTTCTAATAGTCTCCAAATTTCTGTAGTTGACTTACATTATCAAACATGATTAAATTCATTTCTATCAATAGCACAATGTAAGATATAAACATATTTGGCATTTAATTGAACTTTCTTTTTATCAAGTTCGCCTAATTCTTGCTTATGTTTTGGAACCATCACTCAATTCTCTAATTTTGAAGGAATGTGAGGACCATCTTCAATGACATCCCATAGATCAAGATTAGTAGATTTTAAAAACCAAATCATTTTTTTTTTCCAATAGGAATAATTGGTTCCTATAAAAAATAGAGGTCTATTGGCTGCAAAACTTTCAATATGAGATGAACTTGATGGATTAGTCGTTTCCTCTTAGACTGTTAAGTCTTAAACAAGAGGCCTAACTCTAATACCACTTGTAGGACCTTCGGTACTACTAGCTCTCCTAAAAGCAATTGCTGTCAGGAAAGGAACATGCCCTAACCTTATAGTACATTCACCCAAGCGGCCACAACATTCAAATACAAGAGAAGTTGATGGACTTGACCAACCCTCTGATTTGCCAAAAAAAGGCTATGTACTCTTATGTTTGACACTACAACTACCAAGCCTCGTGTTCATGCTCTCACATTGATTAGTCGAGTCCTGGATCACATGATTAGTCATATATTTATTCTTAAAGGAGGACATCAAGATGAGGTATCCTATTATGAGCTTTTCTGATTGATTTCATCCTAGTCGATAAGAGAATCAATCTTGGATTCATTATTCTTTAGCACATAATTAAGTGTTGTGAGATTAAGTCCAAGATACTTTACTATGGATACCTACTGACTTAGATTTTGAAGGCATTCAATGTGAATTTAAGGACTAAGAAGGACATTCAACCTCTTAGAGCATATGATATTTACAATGCGAAATCCATAGGTCGTATGCACTTTGATTACCTTATTAATGGGTCCTAGGTTCACAAGAGGGGTGGACAGAAGGTTTGTAAGGACTGAGCTGGGGAGGAAATCAAGGACCTTGATATGGAGGGTAGAGAGTTCTCATAAGGCAATGGGACTAAGGAGATATAGATTGAGGAGCCTTTCCATACCGAGTAGCCAAAAACAACCTTTTAGACATTTCAACATGAGCCAACAATACTTACTAAGAAGACATTCCATTCTAATCTTGTCTTCACTAAGATGTGTCTAGCTTCAGTTGTTATGTTTACTACACCACACTCATCTCCATTAGTTGATTAGTAACTTTAGGTAGATATATCAACACAAATTAGTTCGTTCGGTACTTAGGTAGATGAGATACTCATGAATAGTACTTGTTTCTATTTGATTGAGGACCATATGGATCAGTATGAGATGACCTTAACTATTCAGTTAGATTAGTGTCAGGTACCTTTTACTACTCAACTTTAGGCTTAATACGATCAGATGATGAACTATTTTCGTTTGGTCTTTCCATCTCCACATCCCTAACTTTGATTTTGAGTTGCAGTGATTTCTCCTTTATACTTTATGTTACCAAATGGGGAGATATTCTCATATAGGCATTCTAGACATGTTTGATGTTACTCTAGATGTTGTATTTTAGACATCTTATTTTGCTACTATGTTGGATATGTTTTGTTTTTACCATTTCCATGTATTCCATTTACTACTACTTGATATATGCATATATGGCTTATAAATTATTCTCATGGATTATACATGCTATTCATGGGATTCTTGATCTTCTTAGCTAGCATTGGTCTATACTTAACTAATTTTGGAATGATCATTTCATTTAATTTAAGTATTTTTGTCTAGTTAGTTTTGAGTCTAATTAACTTAATATTCAATGCACCTATTGAGGGGGAGCTTTCTCCCTAGATAACTAACTGGAAATTTTTGTTGTAAATAAAATACTTAAGCATAAATATGTGGTAACTTTGCCCAAGAAAAGCTAGAGATAGTTACCACGGTTTTATAGTATTTAGGTTATCGTCCTCTAGGATCAACTCTAATGTGTTCGATTGTTTTTAGGTTAGAATGATTAATTATTTACTAAAGTTAATAAAACATCAAATTAAATAAATAATGATAAAATATGGATAAGGATTTCTTAAAATATTAGTGAAATAAAATAAAATAAAATAAAAACAAAAGAAATAATGTCCTAGAGAGTTTCACAATCTAGTGTCAAATCCTTAGAGAGAGAGAGAGAGCATTACAAAATCTAAGTTTTAGGATCAAAGTGAATCCATGGCTAAATTTAATCGTAAAATCAATATAGCATCCAAAACTTAGATTTTTCCTTTTTGAAATAGATTTCTAAAACCATCAAGTGAATGAGATTGATTACCAGTTCAAGGTTTGTTTTTTAACCCTTATTACTCCTTTTAGCTTTATTTTGAGACAGATAATGATAGGATAGATAAAAATAATTAATGATTAGGAGTTACAAAAAATCACTAGTATCGGGTAATAATCTATCATATCATTTCCTAAAACAACTCGCAATGATAGAACCAAAGATGCATAAATTGTAATGCAAGCCATTCATTAATCTCATTAAATTTTTATTTTTGAAACACAGATCTCTTAAACCAATTAAAAAATGATGGTTAATTTTGATTTTCAATTTTTTTCAATCAAAAAGCCTATATCTATCTTTGTAGATTTGATCATTAAATTCGCTAATAATAAGATTAAGCTATAGTAATAGTGATCAAGGTCTACCCAAGAATCACTAGTCTCTTGATAAGAATGCTTTGTAATTTATCTAGGGTGAACTAACATAGAAGATTTATTTCTACCAATTAAAACTTGAAAGCATAATCAAACCATTTAATACATTATCATTTCTTACTACTCTTCTTTGGATTTTTCACCTTCATGTTAGCATCTCTAGATCAATCAAGTTAGCCAAATATGGTGGAGGATTTCTCCTCACAACCCATGTTTCGTTACTAAGAAATAAAATAGAAAGATGGAAAAAGAAAGAAAAAAAAAACTAAAACTTTATTAAAGACTTTCAACAAGAGAGATCAATCCCTCTCTATGTTCCCTCTCTCATCCTCCATCCTTAAAACTAAAAGAGTTTATATAATAAATTCAATAACCTAACATGTGACACACTTCCATTGGTCACTTATTACAAAGAAAAGTCATCAACAACTTAAAAGACTCCAAATATTATGAGTTCCAAATGAGTATCATGCATTTTGACTTGGATGAAAACATTTAAAACTCGTTTTGACGTGTTTTAGGGCTCAAAACTCAAAACTCATCCATTTTTTATTTTTTACAAACAAATCATGAGAAAATTATTATTATTTTTTATTTTTTTTCTTTTTAGTTATTTCAGGGATACAAGAATAATAAACATTTTTTTCTTCCCTTAGGAAACAAACATAATGTAATTAATTATAGCTGAAAATTTATTTTGTGGTTGATGTTGCCAGTTTTCTTACATCAACAATCAAAGCAAAATATTTATGCATTAATTCGGGTATGAGAACTTCACAAATTGAAGAGCTCCTTAAAATTCATCAACCACAGTATTAAAAAAAAGAAATCGTGCCTAAGGAATAAAATAGATGTGAAGATGACTATCATCCCTTCTTAACATGCTGTAGTCATCTTCAAGAGAATTAATATCAATCCTTATCTCCTACTCGTGTAAATTCCCCCCCACCCCACCTTTTTTTTTTTTTTTCTATTAAGTTAATATTTTATAATTGCACTACAATTAATTGCTGAGCACTTTTTATTTGATTTCTTTGGATTATCTATCATAATGATTAATAGCTATATCAAGAAAGAACACCTTGCACCATTAAATTCTCTGCAACAAGTCAATACTCTTAACCATCAAAGGCTCTTGTCCTCCATCATAGAATCCTAGCCAAAATGGGCAAGACATCACTGGCCCTTCTATGCCTCCTTGGCTTAGCCCTAGCGCATCTCTCCCATGCCCAAAACACCCCACAAGACTACCTTACCGCCCACAACGCCGCGCGGGCAGAGGTTGGAGTCCAGCCCATGACATGGGACAAAAAGTTAGCTAACTACGCATCGCAATATATTAGTGAGAAACTGATTGGTGACTGCAATCTTGAACACTCAGGAGGGCCTTATGGTGAGAACCTGGCTGCAGGGGGTGCTGCTGACTTTGATGGCGGTGATGCAGTGAAGATGTGGGTGTCTGAGAAGCCTTATTATAACTATGACTCTAACTCATGCGTTGGAGGAGAGTGTGGACACTACACTCAGGTTGTGTGGAACACCTCAGTGAATGTGGGGTGTGCAAGAGTGTTGTGCAAGAATGGGGAATGGTGGATTGTTAGCTGCAACTACGACCCACCAGGCAACTATTTTGGAGAACGTCCTTATATTAAGTAAGGTTCTACATGAACTTTGATTAAAGACTTGTTGGAGTGGTCCCTAATAAATCAGTTCTGTACTAGAAGATTATAATGAAATAAAATGAAATGTTTATGCTTTTATATGGTAGATCATTTTGTTTGAGTTGTGTAACAAGCCCCACCCAAGCAACCACAAGTTTTTACTTCATATCTTTTGTCCACCTATGGAGAAAATGTACCATGTCTTCGTATTTCTATTGAAACTTATACGTGCAAAGTAACAATTGAAATATGATTTTTTTTTTTTTTTTCTAAAATTTCTTTTGATACATATAAGGAAAAAAAATTAATGTCCATAATCACAGTGAATACCAACCTAAGATCTCGGTAGATTTGTAAATTAAGTATTAATATAAATACTTTTTTTTTCTTGTTTGGGCTTAGCCACAAGAGTTTTGTTTTAAGCAATGATGAAAATTTCCTAAAATATCTGAAAATTTTGGTGAAATTTAGTTTGTCAAAGGTAGCAAACACAATAAATGGTGGAGAAATATCCACGATGCCCTTTTAATCAATTTTCACGATTTGTTGAATTTTTTTCTAATAATTTCGGATTTGTTGGGATTTTTGAGTGATATTTGGAGGGAAGCTAATTTCCTTCCATACATATGGAGGGTTTAGTTGGTTGGAGGGTAATATTTAAAACATGTGCATGAAAATGACTTTTTTGAGTTTTAAATTCATAAGTATGCATAGTATATGTTTATATAATTAGTAAAGGGTAAAAATGTTTTCTTTTTCTTCACACCTATTAAACCAAGCCTTGACCCTAGTTAGGAGCGGTTGGGTTCAGTTCTTAAGCTATACATTCATGTTTTGTTTTCTAGTTAATTGATTGAGTTTTTTTTGTAACATGAATTAAGTTGGAGTTCACCTTACCTTCTTTTGGTAGTTGTCCAAAAACTTAATCCAAACCTAAATTAATATTTATAATTTATATTATTATGTAATTTATAATATAAATTAAGTTTAAATTGGCCTTAAGCTAAAGTTTTGATGATTGTCAAGAAATTTAATTCATTTAATTTATATATTTCTAAAACAATTTTAAGAAAAATGGCTTCATATGATAATTGTTATACTATGTACTATTTCATTTTGTCCAAAGATACTATGAATATTTTAAAAATATTATCACATTTATTATTTAGATCCTCTTACAAATCTATAAAAATTGAAGTAAGAGAAACCGTTATAGATGGTTTGAATTCAATCTAATGTCACTTAATTCAAATTTGATCTTTACAAAAAATAAGGCAGTATGAAGCTTAAATAAAGCATTTTAAGAAGTATTTTTAGTTTTTAAATTTTGTTTTTCAAATGTTAAAAATGCTAGAAACTGTATTTAAAATCAACACATTCTAAAACTCGAGCAGAATGGATTTTATTTGAATGCATACCCATTCATAAAAAAACCCAACACAACTCAACCAATTGCTGGCTGATATTTGTAAAAGGGTCTTAATTGATCCGAGCACAATCCTTTATGGGTAAGAAAAAAGTCTCATTTCTATATGAACTATTACAATGGAGTAACTTACAAGTAAAATCGAAACCATTAACAATAATGTACTGTATACTCCTAATGAAACTAATCTAACACCTCATAATTTAAACCTTAATCACAGTAGAAAGGGTGCCTACATTACAAAAACTCTAACTAGAGTGTTTTGATAATGTGTTCCGTAATAAAAAGTAATTATTTTTGGAAGAAATTGACATATTAGGTTTATTTTGTCATGAAAAGTTTTTCAAGCCCATATTTAGACTCTTTTTTTTAAGCTAAAATATAAGGTGCAAGTAGGGTTTCTTTTGTGGATGCCCAAAAAACTAGAAGTGTCAGATGATATGGAAAAAAAATGGAGAAAACAATAAGGGTTGTTTTTCTAGGATTATTCTAGGGTTGTGAATGTGAGAGTTCCTTTATCAATCTTTTTGGGAAAGTTTCATTACTAAATCTCTTCACTCTTTTTTATTGAAGTGAAAGAAATTTTTTCGGTGGCTCATATGTATTAACTATTCCTATTTTATCGAGTTATTCTTTATTAATCAAATCACACAAATAAGTAGAAAATAAATGAAAAACACTAGAGTTTTAATGTGGTTCAACGACCAATGTGATCCTACGTCCATAAAATGTATCAACACTCAAAAAATCCACTAATTAAATAAGAAAGAAAAGTTACAACGATAAAACTTCCACACACCTTTCAATTGTAATCACACTCTCTAAAAAATCTCTAAATCATAATAAGATTAAATATACAATAAAGATAAACTCATTATTCATCACATAAAAAAATTTGTCTAGGAGGTGCTATCTCTTTCAATCTCAGTGAGCTGACACGATGGTTCAATCTCTACAAACTTAGTGAGGATTCTATAAGAAGTATAACAAAATTGATTCAAACTTCACAATCTAACATTCTTTATCTATTATTTACCCCTTATAAAAATATTTCTCAAGCATCCATTCAAAAATCATTTCAAGGAATTGTCAAATCGTTAGAGTTCATTTAACAATGATTTTAGAAAGCGTTTCTAACATTTTTAACACTTGAAAAATTTTATCATCCAAGTATTAGAAAAACTAGAAACGTTTTATAGAATAAATACCAAACATACTCTTAATTATTGCAATACAAACATTTTTAAATCTTAAAAATCTCATCTAATTTTACTAAAATTACTCCTACACAAACTCTTTATTGAACAGTAAAATACTTTTTTTATTTTTGACATATGAAAAAAAAAAGAGACAAAATTGACTACTGTTTAACCCCAAATTTTCAAAGCTATAACTTATAAGCTACTCCCAAGCTGGCACAATAGATCGAAGAGATTAGAAACTAAAACTAAACAATTTTTCTAAGCTGTCCAATCAAGCGGAGTCACAAATTAGAAAACTACTCCACACCATGTGAGCTCTGAAAATTCTTTAGCAAAATCCTTAGTCCAATGACATTATTCCTACAGCATTAATCTCCGGTCAAGTGAATTTTCCATCACAAGCTTATGTTTGTCCCGTGATTGACGCCTACCACCAGTGACCATAATGTCATTTTTCCTTATATAGGCCAAACTTCATCTAGATTCATACAAGAAATTCATCATTTTGACTTTTCCAAGCATTATAATTGGATACGTAATTCCCAAGTTGGGCTCTCTCAAGACTTCTACATAACCATTTAACCAATTTGTTTTGTATTTTTCTTAAAGTCTACCAAGACCCAATTAATTTGGCAAAGCTTTTAATCTGTCGTTATAATATATATGTTAACTTAGAGCATATGGCTGGTTGTGGAAAGTTTGAAGGAAAAAAAAGAAGACAAAGATAAAGAAAATTATAATTTATTTTGTTCTTGGATTCCTTGATATTTTTCATTCTTTTTTTTTTTCCATATTATTTAAACATAGGAAGATAGTTTTTTTTTTTTTTTTTTTTTTTTTTTTTTTTTTTTTTTGAGCTTTTGTTTTCCTCCTTCTAAACTTTTTAACCAAATAAAGAGTCTGTTTAATAATAATTTTAGGAAATGTTTTTAACCTAAAAAATGTTTTAAAACTAATATTAGTTGTTTGATAAAATTTATGAAATATTTTTAAAATTTTGAAAAATTACTTGTAGCATTAAAAAATTATTTGTAATGCTTTTTTAGAAAAACATTTCATAGGTGATTATCTTAAAAATATTTCGAAATAAAACACTCTCACTAAAAACACCTCTAAGAAGAAACAATCCGAAACACACTTGTAATATCCCATCTTAATATTTTTTAAACAAAGTAGTTTAGGATTTTGAGGTTTTTGGTATTATGAGAAGTTAAATGCTTACAATTTTTTTTAAAATTTAAAAATAGTTTTACAAAGCCCTACTATTTTTATTTATATTTATTTTCAATCTTTTCAATATAATTTATTTTTTAAGTTAAATTTTATTTTTAGATATTTTATCTAAATAAAAAGAGTTTAACTTTTATTTGAATTTTAAATGATATTTTTATATTAATTTGTATCAAGAATTGTATAAATAAAAACAAAAACATATCAAACAAATACCACTAGAGTTTCTGGTTTAGACTTAAATTATGTTAGTTAGTTATTATAATTGGATAAAGAATAGGATAACATATTTTATTTCATATTTGATTAAAGATGGATAAATTAATTATCTCAATGCTCATTGTATCTCATATTTAATCATACATACAATAGGATAACTCATCCAACTTCATATTTATATCATGAGATATAATAATTCTAAGTTGAGACATGATATATACGTATTCCATGTTTCTTGAATCTATTCATGTCATATATTTTCTTTATTTTAAAATTTTCTTTATATTACATATTTTATAAAATAAAATAAAAATTAAATTAGAAAAATTAAAATTAAAATTTGAAAAAACAATTAAAAAATATGGATACTACAACTTAAATATACTAATAGTAGATATTATGTGATATTTAAATATTAATTTTATTCATAAATGTTATAACAAATAAATAAAAATAATTACACAAATAATAAATTATAGAATGATTTTCAAATAGTAATAATAAACAAACGAACGATTTTATATTTGTTTAAAAACAAGCAATCAGATGCAATATATTTTTCAGTTCATTTATTCATTCTATAAATCACACATGAGCATTATTTAATATCTAATTAGATATAAATATAATATTCAAAGATGTTATATTTCATTAGAAGTCATGATATTCTCCTATTCTAGCATAACATATATAACCTTAAAATAGAAAAGAACTAAATCTAATACCATGGAAATTTTCACTCAAAATCATCATGATTTTGTCAATGCGTTCAGGAGCAATTCTTGTAAAAGCACTTTTAAATTTTTGTTGATAATATTTCTATCATAAAAACTTAATCGAGATTTAGTTCATGTTTGAATGTAATTTAAAAAATAAATTTGAAAATATTTCTAGTAATGGAATAGAATACATAACAAAAAATAATAATAATTTTTGGAATAAATATCATATCAAGTGATAATTCCAAATTTCTTAAATTTTTAATGCTTATCAAATACTTTATTTTTATAAAGAAAAATTTTCTAAATGTTAAAAAATGTTTCTAGTCTTTCAAGAATAACTCTACATCCACAATAATTTTTATTAAATTACGAGCTAAAAGTCCTCGTAACTTTTGTCTCCCTTTGCTACCAACAGTCCGCCAATCGTGATGTCACAAAAATAGCCAAGAATAAGAATAAGGAATAAACTCACAAAAATTAAATCACATGATGTGTAACACATTACTTGCTTGCTCAAATAATGTGTTACACGATAAATTATTCAACTTTCATGGTCTACCCACAAGTGTCTCTTAAGTCTTAACCAACTTTCCACAGAATCTCGAAATCTAACATTAAAAGACCAGACACCTTGTTTCAGTCGAGCATTCAAACCGGTTAGGATAATCTGTATCATGTATTAGCAGAATTTGAAGAACCACGAGTAAATTCGTCCGTGATCAAAGGTTTTAAAAGGGCTGTTTTTAATTTTTTTTTTTAATATAAGAAAAATATTGGCTGATCAGTGTCAAGAATATATGTGAAAATAATTTTGATTTCACATCAACACTATTTTCCCTTTTAATTCTTTATACATGTCCTTTTAGAAGAAAGTTCGCTAGTCTTGATCAAACTGGTCTGGCCGCCAGGTTTAACCCTAGAAGATTTCCAAAACATAGAAGAATTTTCAATAGTGTTGATTATTCCTTAGGAAAAATTTGAACATGCATGGAAGTCATTTTGATCTTAGTGCTAATTAACTATTTTTTCAGTTGTTGATCTTTTAAGCGTGAAGGCGACCACAACGACCATGCCCAAGGGGTAAGTTTGGGAGGGCATGACTTAGAGATTATGCTGCTTCTATATATCTCCCCTATAAATACCCTTCGAATCAAGCCTCATTTCTCATCAATAACCTCACTTCTCTTCAAAGAAACTAAAGATGGGGTTGTGTAAGATTTCATTGCCACTCCTTGTTGGTCTCATGGGGTTAGCTCTAGCTCACACCTGCTATGCCCAGAACTCTCCACAGGACTACGTCAATGCTCACAATACAGCGCGGGCACAAGTTGGTGTTGGGTCTATAACATGGGACGACACTGTGGCTACCTACGCCCAGAACTATGCTAACCAGAGGATTGGCGACTGCAATCTAGTGCATTCAGGTGGGCCTTACGGAGAGAACCTTGCCTGGGGCAGCCCTTCATTGACAGGCACCGATGCAGTGAACATGTGGGTGGCCGAGAAGCCTTATTATGACTACAACTCCAACTCATGCGTGGGTGGGGAATGCCTGCACTATACTCAGGTTGTTTGGAGCAACTCAGTGCGTCTTGGGTGCGCTAGGGTTCAATGCAACAGTGGAGGGTGGTTCGTCACATGCAACTACGATCCACCGGGCAACTATCAGGGACAACATCCTTATTAAACCTCTTGGAACTACCTCTAAGCAAAGTACTACATTTATGTAATATACTGATCAGGATATATACCATAGGTCAGTACAAATAAAACTTTGTGCGTTTAGTTGACTAAGGAAGACATAATTAAGGTGGCTTTTCAGTAAGATCTTGCTTTATTCTCCTTCTGTACTGAAGAGAGATGCTTAATTTCCAAGTACAATAAATTCATAGTTATACTTCAAAGCATGTTGGCTTCTCTTTTTTCTTTGTCTTAATTTCCAGGGTTATCCTGCTGATCTTATGAAAAAAGGACACAGTAGTATTATAAGAAATTTCAAGGAAATTGGGACTATAAACCATATTAATTAAAGTTAATACAAGGAACTGACAAAGAATTTAGGATATATATATATATATATATGGAAAAGGATTCAAATTTGATTAGCTGAGCCAACTTTGACACGTCATTGGGGGATATCATTGCAGGAACAAGTAGTGGGTGGACTAATGCGCCTAAATCTGGTTCATTGGATGGTCACCCAAATGAAAGGGTTGGTTGAGTTTCCCTCAATCCTCCTAGACTCGATGTACTTGAGACACCAAAATGCATATGGGAAGAGACATTTTTCCTCATTTATAACCTCAGAAGGTATGGAAGGGATCATCTCCCATCCAAGGTACGTGGGGGACATGCCTAACACAATGATTCATGCCGTGTCACATTCTCCAACTTCAGGTGATCGTGAGAATAAAAGACTAATTATTAAAAAAAATTACTTAAAACTTTCTTCTACCACCAAGTATCTTTAATAAACATTTATAATAGAATGTCACCCATACAATTCTCTTATTTCTCTCTCTTTATCCGTCGTAGAATATGTTTATTATAGAAAGTCAAGACCCTATCCTTGTCTATTATTAATTGGCTCGATACTTCCAAGGAAAAATGGCAGCAAGACCCTTAACTACAATGACTAATACAAAAACTTAATATTGTTGACCCAAATGCCAAAAGGGGGTATACTTGCTGATGCATAATCAACTACAATACGAGGATTCCCTAGTCTTGAGTAACATTTTTCTCCCAAGGCTGAAATATTATACAACCATGATAGCCCAATTGGAGGTCATTCCGTTGTCCACAAGACTTATCTCGTATCGAGCAAGCTTTTCATAATTCAAATAATTATTCTAAAATACTTTTTTATTTGATAATATTAAATAAAATTATTAAAACATTAATTTATCATTTTAATTTAATAACAATATTTTATAAATAAATATATTATAAATTTTATATTATATAATATGAGATACCAATCACGTAAAATAAATTTCTTGGATTGATAAATAAAATCTTTCAATTACATAATTAATAATAATTTTATATCCTGTAATATATAAATCCACTCATTTTCTCATTTTTTTTTTAATAAAATTTTATTAGTTCATATCCATAATAAAATAAAAAAATTAAAATACTTAAAATTTAAATACAATTAAAACCAAAAAACTTTAAAATTAAAAAAAAATAAAATATTGACTTTCATTATATTTCCAACTTTTTTCTTGATATTTATATTTTCTTTTAGTGTCCTTTACCAAAATGAAAGTTAATATTTTATTTTATATCTTTAGCTTTAAAGATTTTTTAGTTTTAATTTTAATTTTAAAATTTTCTTATTTTATTGAGGTTGGATCAATTCTTGTAAAAAAAAATCATTAATTGGTATTATTAACCTAATAAATACAAGGGTCATTTTAGAAACTAATTATTTGACTAATGAAAAAGTGTATGTATTTTAATATATTTTTAAATGAACAAAAATGAATCTAATTTATAAAATTTGAGGTTTTAAATTAGTAAGTTAAAACTCACTTTTCCTTTATTTTTTAAAACAATCATTAAAAAATAAGTAAGAATAACTAAAACATATTTTTTTACTTTTCTATTGTCAAATATGTTTTTCTATTTTCTATTTTTATTTTTTGAATAACTAAAAGGTGTTTTAAAAAAAAAATTCCAAATACAGCCTTAATCATTGTTTAAAAAATTCTCTTTATTGTGTAATGGGCAATCATCCTAAAAACTTCAATACTTCCTTCCACACTGCCATCAAGCTCATTCTATATAAAATAGATTATGGTAAGAGTTCATCTTCTCTGCCGATGTATGGGCGAGGTGACACCAAGGTGATTTCAATAGGCCAAGCGCTTAAGGATTGAAATGCATGCCATCTTACTACCATTGAAAGAAAATTTGGAGAAGGCTCAACACCATATGAATAGGCAAGCTAATCAACATCATATGGAAAGGTCTTTTGATGTGGCAGATACGGCGTAGTTGCACTTGTAGTCCTAATAATAAGGCTATGTGGCCTTTTGTCATTATTTTAATTATTTCGCAAAAGATGTTAGCTAGGAATATTAGCAAAGACTTATTAGTTGTTTTACTCACTTCAAACCTTGAGAACAAGGTTTTTTCAAGAAGAATGGACTGTTAAATACTTTCCTAAGTCTTAAATCGAATTTTGATTATCTCATCTAAAAATCAATTGGTTTTCAGATGAAATGATCAAGTTCAATCCAAAATTGATATGAAAGTCAATGCCATCGGATAGAGCCATGAAAGCCTTGTATTGGTGGAGGGATTGTTAGGGTCTAATCATGTCACTTTTAAGCCTAATGAATGGGTTACCCAAGTAAAGGTCATGTCATAAAAAACTTGGTATTAATTAATTTTTAGATGAGATGGTCTAAACTTGATCTAAGACTAAGTTATCAATATAAAAGGGGGAAATTTTAGGAAATGATTCAATAATAATATAGTTGGCTTACTTATAAGAAGCGTCATCAAATTGATGTAATTACAAAGCAATAGTAGGTTAGCTATTTTTTGTTCCATTTTTCATATTTAAGTGGAAGTTTATGTTGTTATCTTGCAACGGTATTTTCTTTGTTTCAAAAATAAAATCTCCTAACTCCCCTTTTCTTCCCTATTAGAGTCTAGAACTTGATAAAATTTACCTTACTCTATTTGGCTGCATATAACCCTTTCAAATAACTCCAAACTCAAAACTAGTTGGAATGGAGCTTGTGGACATGCTAATTGAGTTTTACTTATCTTGCATATTTACTCTTACTTCTGCGCGCACCCGCCCCCCTCTCAAAATGACCCTTATAACCTGTACTTGTGCTCACAAAGCTCATCATACTTTTAATAAACACTACAGAGCTTGAAAATTGTGAGAAAGTCTTGAATAGGAATGTAACATAAATTTGAGCTATTAGGGGCTATGATACACTCCAAAAATTTTCAAATGATAGAAAATATATACAGTATGAAACATTTTTTGATGTGCATCATCCAAAAATATTAGAATAAATTGTAATTTAGATTAGATTTAAGATATGAATTAGGTTAAATGAGTAATAATAGTATAAATTAAGTTGACACACACATTAACAAATAGAGCTTGTCCGCTTTTATATAAGACTCAACCCAATCCAGAACTTTAATTGGGCCCTAGACTGAGCTGAACTCTGGGTCTACCCCAATCCCTCACTACTGACTCCAGTCTTTGCCTTTATATGGAGAGCAGATGAGTAAGTTAAGGCAGTTAAGAGATTACACTAATGGAGGGTCTGGTGAATTTTCCATCACAAGCTCATGGCTGTCCCGGAATTGACGCCTACTACCAGTGACCATGATGTCATTCTTCCTTATATGTAGGCCAAACTTCATCTAGATTCATCCAACAAAGCCATCATTTGACTTTTCCAAGAATGACAATTGGAAACGTAATTCCTAAGTTGTAGCCTCATTATCAGGGGCGCTCTCAAGACTTCTATATCTATAACCATTTGATCAACTAATTTTGTATTTTGCTTATTTTTGTCCATATTATTTTAAAATAAAAAATAATTAGACTTTTTTTTTTTCCTTCTTGCATTTCCTAGGAACCAAATATAATATCACATGTTAAATATTTTTAATACTGAGAAATTTAGATCTAGAAGTTTTTCATATTATGGGAAGTTAAATGCTTAAAAAAAATTCAATTAAAAATAGTTTTACAAGCCTACTATTTTTTATTTATATTTATTTACAATCTTTTTAACATCATTTATTTTTTAAGTTAAATTTTATTTTTAGATATTTATCTGGATATAAAAAGTTTATTGATTTTAAATTATATTTAAATACCGACTTTTTGAATTGAAAAAATGTGATTCCATAGTGCTGTTTTATTTTGAATAATAAAAAAAAAAATACTAGCTGATCAATGTCAAGAATTTCAGCATCTAAGATTGTTAAAATAATTTTCATTTAACATCAACACTTGTTTTTCCCTTTTAATTCTTTATACGTGTTCTTTTAGAAGGAAGTTCACGAGTCTTGATCAAACTGGTCAGGCCGCCAGGGGTAAACCGTAGAAGATATCCAAAACATAAAAGAATTTTCAATATTGTTGATTACTCCTTAAGAAAAAATTGTACATGCATGGAAGTCATTTTGATCTTAGTGCTAACTATTTTTTCAGTCGTTGATCTTTACGTGTGAAGGCGACCACAAAGACTGTGTCCAAGGGGGAAGTTTGGGAGGGCATGACTTAGAGATTATGATGCTTCTGTCTCCCCTATAAATACCCTTCAAACCAAGCCTCATTTCTCATCAATAACCTCACTTCTCATCAAAGAAACTAAAAAAGATGGGGTTGTGTAAGATTTCATTGCCACTTCTTGTTGGTCTCATGGGATTAGCCCTAGCTCACGTCTGTTGTGCCCAGAACTCTCCACAGGACTACGTCAATGCTCACAATGCAGCACGGGCACAAGTTGGCGTTGGGTCTATGACATGGAACGACACTGTAGCTTCCTACGCCCAGAACTATGCTAACAAGAGGATTAGCGACTGCAATCTAGTGCACTCAGGTGGGCCTTATGGTGAGAACCTGGCCAAGGGCAGTGGTTCATTGACAGGCACCGATGCGGTGAACTTGTGGGTGGGGGAGAAGCCTAATTATGACTACAACTCCAACTCATGCGTTGGTGGGGAGTGCCTGCACTATACTCAGGTTGTTTGGAGCAACTCAGTTCGCCTTGGGTGCGCCAGGGTTCAGTGCAACAATGGGTGGTGGTTCGTCACATGCAACTACGATCCACCGGGCAACTATGTGGGACAACGGCCTTATTAAACATTATGAAACGACCTCTAAGCAAGTACTACATATATGTAATAAGCTGATCAGCATATATACAATGGGTCAGTGCAAATAAGATCAACTTTGTGCTTTTAGCTGACCAAGGAAGATATAATTGAGGTAGTTTTTCAGTAAGATCTTGTTTTATTCTCCTTCTGTACTCAAAAATACTCAAGAGAGATGCTTAATTTCCAAGTATAATAAATTCATAGTAGTACTTCAAAGCATGTCGGCTTCTTGTTTTCTTTGTCTTAATTTCCAGGGTTATCCTGCTGATCTTATGAAAAAAGGGACACAGTAGTATTATAAGAAATATGATTATTTGTTGTATATGTAGGTAATAATTTTCATTAACATTCATTGTTCAAGGAAATCGGGACTATAAATTAACCCTATTAATTAAAAGTCAATACAAAGGAATTGACAAAAAATTTAGGATATGGAAAAGGATTCAAATTTGATTAGCTAGCTCCCCTATGATCTAATATCACAGCACAATAAATCTGAGAGTCTAGATCAAGTAGTGGGATATGACCAACTTTGAAGACATCATTGTGGGATATCATTGCAGGAACAAGTACTGGGTGGACTAATGGGCCTAAATCTGGTTCATTGGATGATCACCTATTTGAAAGGCTTGGTTGAGTTTCAATCCTTCTAGAATTGATATATTTGAGATACAGAAAAGCATATGGGAAGAGACATTTTTCCTCATTTATAACCTGAGAAGGTATGGAAGGGATATCTCCCATCGAAGGCACGTGGGGGCCATGCCTAACACATTGATTCATGCCGTGTCACATGCTCCAACTTCAAGTGATTGTGAGAATAAAAGGATAATTTCTACCACCAAATATCTTTAATAATCATTTAAACCCTCATACAATTCTCTTATTTCTCTCTGGCTTTGTCCGTTATAGAGTATGTTTAATATTGAAAGTCATGACCCTATCCTTGTCTACTATTAATTGGCTTGATATACTTCCAAGGAAAAATAGCAGCAAGACCCTTAACTACAATAACTAATACAAAGACTTAATATTGTTGACCCAAATGCCAAATGCCAAATGGGGGTATTCTTGGCGATATTGCAAAATCAACTACAGTACAAGGGTTCCCTGGTCTTGAGTGGTACATTTTTCTCTCAAGGCTGCAATATTACATGACAACCATGAATTTTATCAATGGATGACTTCCTCGCTCACATGGGAAAGATGCCATTTTCCTCATGAAGGATATATTAAGAAAATACCATTACTTTATTGCTTTAAGACATCGATATTCAGCCAAGGAGGTTACTAAGATTTTTATCCAACATGTTGTTCACTTGTTGGACATGCCCACTACCATTGTTAGCAACAGAGATCCCATATATACTAGCATATTCTGGCAAGGTCTCTTTGAGCAGCACTCAACTTTATATGAGTTCATCATATCATCTACAATCTCATGGAAAAACTAAGGATTATGCTTTGTTTAGAAAGCGTTTTTAAAAGTAGTTCTAAAAAAACAATTTTTCATAAAATATAGAGTTTCAAGTGTTTGATAAAATTTGATATTTATTACTTAATTACTTAAGTTAACTTTAAATTAAATTATTCTTAAGTGATTGACTTAAAATTTATTACTTATTTTATTTAAGGGTATTTGATAAAGTTAACTTAAAGTTTATTTTAAATTATCAAATTAACATATTTACCCTTATTAATTTTAATAAATATTTATCTTCCTTGATTTCAACTCATATTTATTTTCAATAATTTTAAGTAATTTTTATTTAGACAATATTCATATTTAAAATATTGTAGATGGGTATGACAACCATAAAATATTTATTTTAAAAAAGAATCATAGATGTAAAATCATAATGTTAAAATATACTTTACGGTTAAATAAAACAAAAAAGATTTAAAATTAAGAATGAGTTAATTTTTTTTATTTAATATTTAAAGTTAAAAGTAATTTTAAGTTGTAATATTAAATTATTTTACTAAAGATATTTAATTTACTCAATGGCTTAAATTAAATCATTAAATCATATTAATTCATTAAGTTGTATAACAAAAGTCAATTTGGAATATGAAATATTCTTAACATATATGTTTTCTATATTTTTTTAAATATGTTTTAAAAATAAATTTTATGTCTAGTACTTTATTTTTAATTATTTTCTGTATTTATTATATAATTATTTTTTAAAACAAGTGAGAATAGTCCCAAAAAAAAAATTCTATTTTCCAGTTGTCAAATATTGTTTTCAATTTTTTTTTTTTTTTTCTGAAGAACCAAAAAGTGTTTTAAAAAACAATTTCTAAAAAGAGCCTTTATCATTGTTTGAAAAATTCTCTTATTGTGTCATGGGCAATCATCCTAAAAAGTGGTCTCCTTAGTTACCATTTGTTGAATGGTGGTTCAATACTTCCTTCCACACTGCCATCAGGCTCATTCTACATAAAATGGATTATGGTCAGAGTTCGTCATCTCTGCCCCATGTATGCACGAGGTGACACCAAGGCTAGCGCTTACGGATCGAAATGCATGCCATCTTACTACTATTGAAAGAAAATTTGGAGAAGGCTCAACGCCATATGAATCAGCAAGCTAATCAACATCATATAGAAAGGTCTTTTGATGTGAGAGGTATGGTGTGATTGCACCTATAACCATACTAATAAGCCTATGTGGCCTTTCCATGCATCAATTAGCTGTCTCTAAGGTTTTATAGGCCTTTTAGGGTGAAATTCCATATAGGAGTAGTTGCTTATTATTTGGAATTGCTTTCCCATTCAAAAATTCACTATCTTGTTTAAAGAAAAAGATCCACTGGCTAGAAAAAACACTGCAAAACTTGAGCTACCAGCCATTAATGATAAAGGACAGCTGTTGTTTGAACTAATCAGAATTCTTGATCAACATGCTATCAAACATGGGAACACTTCAAAGATCCAATTCTTGTTCATTATTTTAATTCTTTCCTAAAAGATGCTAGCTAGGGAGATTGGCATAAGCTTATTAGTCATTTTCCTTACTTCCAACCTTGAGGACAAGGTTTTTTTAAGGGGATGGAACTGATAAATACCTTTCTAAGTCTTGAATCAAGTTTTAATCATCTCATCTAAAAATCAATTGGTCTTCAAATAAGATGATCAAAGTTTGATCCACGAATTGGTATCAAAGTCAATGTCTTGAGTTAAAGTCGGGGAAGCATCATGTTGGTGGAGAGATTGTTGGGGTGTAACAACTTCGCTCTTAAGCCCAATGGATGGGTCACACAAATGATGGTGGTTGAATATTATAAAAGACTTAGTCCAACCTCAAGAAACCAATTAATTTTTAGATGAGATTATCGAAACTTGATCTAAAACTAAGTTATCAAAATAAAAGGGAGAGATTTCACTAGATGATCCAATAATAATAAAGTTGGCTCACTTATAGGAAAGTTAGTAAATTGATGTAATTAAAAAGCAAATATTAGATTAGCTATTTTTGTTCTGTTTTTTATATTTAAGTTGAAGTTTATGCTGCTATCTTGCAATGGTATTTTCTTTGTTTCAAAAATAAAATCTCTAACTCCCCTTTTCTTTCCTATTACAGCCTAGAAGTTGATAAAATTTACCACTCTATTAAGATGCATATAACCCTTTCAAATAAATCCAAACTCAAAACTAGTTGGAATCGAGCTTGTAAAGATGCTAATTGAGTTTTGCTTAGCTTGCTAATTTACTCTTACTATTGGGCTCCCCCTGTCCTTCCAAAACTCATAGAAGTTACTAAAAATGCTCAAAATGACCCTTATAACCCCTACTTGCGCTCACTAAGCTCATCATACTTTTAATAAAAGCACTACAAAACTTGAAAATTGTGAGAAAGTCTTGAATAGGGATGTAACATAAATTTGAGCTATTAAGAGCTATGATACACTCCAAAAATTTTCAAATTGATGTGCATCATCCAAAAATATTAGAATAAATTGTGATATAGATTAGATTTAAAATATGAATTAGGTTACATGAGTAGTAATAGTATAAATTAAGTTGACACAAAGATTAACAAATAGAGATTGTCACTTTTATACAAGACTCAACCCAATCTAGAACTTTAATTGGGCCCTAGGACTGAGCTGAACTCTGGGTCTATCCCAATGCCATACCACAGTCCAGTCTTTGCCTTTAAATGGAGAGAAGTTAAGGCAATTAAGAGATTACACTAATGGAGGGTGTACTGAATTTTCCAGCACAAGCTCATGGTTGTCCCGGAATTGACGCCTACCACCAGCGACCATGATGTTATTCTTCCTTATATGTAGGCCAAACTTCATCTAGATTCATCCAACAAAGCCATCATTTTGATTTTTCCAAGCATGGCAATTGGACACGTAATTCCTAAGTTGTAGCCTCATTATCAGGGCGCTATCAAGACTTATATATATATATATATGTAACCATCTGATCAATTTATTTTGTATTTTTAAAGTCTACCAAGACCCAATTTGGCAAAGCTTTTAAACTGCGTAGACAGATAAAATTTTTATAATTTATGCTTTCACTTAGACCATGTGGCTGGTTGTGGAAAGTTTGAAGAAAAAAACGCAAAATTAAAGAAAATTATAATTTTTTTCTGTACTTATTTCAGTTTTTCTTAGAAAAATAAGGAGGAAAATATTTAAATATTTTACCTTTTTTTCTTATTTTTGTCCATATAATTTAAACATAAAAAAAATAATTAGACTTTTTCTATTTTATTTATTTTTCCTTCTAGCCATTTTCTGGTAACTGGATATAATATTATGTTAAATATTTTTAAAACTAAGAAATTTAGATCTAAAATTTTTCATTTTATGGGAAGTTAAATGCTTAAAAAAATTTCAATTTAAAATAGTTTTACAAGGCCCTGCTTTTTTTATTTTTGATTATTTACAATCTTTTTAACATCATTTATTTTTTAAGTTAAATTTTATTTTTAGATATTTATCTAAATATAAAAAGTTTATTGATTTTAAATGATATGTTTATATCAATTTGTATGAATAAACCTAAGTTTATATATATATATATATATATATATATATATATTAATATTCTTAAAATATATTTAAAAAAAAAAAGTGGATAATAAATGAGGAAATTAAAATAGGTGTGAAACCAAAGTTTGATTAATTTCAATTTTGATGATAACAAAATAAGGTTTAGAATTAATGTTTTATGTTAAGTGTGTTTAGGTCAAAAGATTTTCAAAGTAGCAATTAAAGATATATTATATACAAGGGAAATCAAGAAAAAAAAATCTCAAAGAGAAAGATTGTCTAGGATCTCTTTGTAAGGTTATGGGTGCACTAGGTTTTTCATTCATTTCCTTTTTACTTAAGCACTAAAAATCATCCAGTAATAAATTGTTTTAAATTCTTTTATAATGGGATGATTTCACATTTTCATTCAAAACCTTGAACCAAATGAAATCATCCAAGTAATAAATTGTTTTAAATTCTTTTATAATGGGATGATTTCACATTTTCAATCAAAACCTTGAACCAAATGATTTCTAAAATATCTTTAAAAGTTTTTTAAATTTCTACAAAAGGTTTTGGAGGTTCTAGATCTCAAAAATGAGTTTTAAGCATTCTAGTGCAACCAATCGAGGGTTTAAGGCAACAATTGAGCCAATTGGACTCAATTGATCAAGGGGCATTTTGTGCACCCTTGATTTCCAATAGCTAAGGTGCAACCAATTGAGGCAAAACCAGCTTAGTTGAACTGGTTGCCTAACCAATTAAGGGCTTAAAATCCAATTATCATTTTCTAGAATATTAAATGCAAACAGTTAGTGAATTGGTCAAGTCGGTTACTCGACTAGCCAACCCTTAAACTTGTCTAACGGCTAGTTTGGGCTTCCAAACTCTATTTAAAGGCTCCATTTTTCTTTGATTTGGTGAGTAAGATTTATAAATTGAGTACACTTTGTTTTTAAACTTGCATATCCATTAATACACCTAATCTTTGTTTATTTTGTATCATTTACACCTAAATTTTATACCAGTATTTTGTGAAAATATTTCCTATCATATCTTGTAAACCTTTGAGAAGAAAAAAAAATCTAAGTGTGAGGTATCTCAAGTGTGGAGTATCACTTGAGAGATTATTAAGAGTAAGGTATCTCTTAAGGATTGTTATGGGTGCTTAGAACCATAATACAAGAAAGTACTTGGAGTCATAAATCCAAGAAGGTTGATTGGAACCATAATCCAATTGTAATGCTTAGAGGCTTGTGTTGAAAGTCTTGAAATAGTGGAACCCTCACTCAATTAGGAGCTTAATGTCACAAAATGCTTCAAATGACCCTCCCCATAGGGGTTATATAGAGGACAGGAAGCTTCTAGAGACTCTTGGAGCCATCTACACTAAGTCATTGGTGATAAGAGTATGGAAGGTTCTAGAGACGCCTAGAGATGTCCACACATCTCTACACTATGGTAGAAAGCATGAGAGGAGTCCAAGGCTTTCTAGAGAATTCTAGGAATCTCTTGTATATTCTTGTACATAGGTTTGTACATAGAATTGTGTGTAGAAGGTTCTCGATTATTCTTGAGTTGTAAGGAACCCTCCAAGGTTCCAGAGAGTTCCATTGGTGCCTATAAATAGGTGAAACCCTCATTTGGCCAAGGCACCACCCAAGAACTTAACCAACCAAACAAGTGAGTTCCCAAAGCACTTGTAAAGCTTCCTTTGAGTAATAAAAGTTTCCATTCTTTAAGAATCACCTACTACGCCTTCTAAAGCTTCCGAGTCGTGAGCATCTTAGCCTAGAAAACTAAGCATTGAGGGTTGACTTAGCACGATCAAGTGTCTTGACTTGTCTAAGTGACGCACAAGCTTAGAAAAAGACTATGTCCGTGACAAGTGGTATCAAAGCGCTGCTATGAAGGGGCATAGTAAAGGAAGCATGTCGGGCTCCAACTTGGATGAGACTAGTGAGCAAACCCATGGGAAGGAGATCGAGCCTGATGCACGTGGCAGGGGCAAGAAGAATAATTCTCGTGATGTCGTTTGCAACATGGAGGCAAGGTTAGCTAAGGTGGAGCTAGTCATGGCAGACACTCGGGAGAGGTTGGATTTGATTGAGCAAGGTATGAAGAAAGGCTTAGAGGATCTAAGAGAGTAGATCCAAGACCTTCGTGAGGGGGTGCTAGTCTCATAGGTTCAGCCAATGTCACATGAGGAGTTTGTGTCCTTCCAAAAAAAGGTCTTGAGCATGCTTGCTAGCATGGAGTCAAGGATAGAGGCCTTGGCCACTCAAATAGAGTCTCGAGACTAGGAGGTTAGGTTGGAGTTGGCTATCTATAAGGCTGTTGTGTTGGCACGAGTCATGGCCACACAAGAGGCATCTAAGGTGGAGGTGCTAAAGCCACAAGGGTTTAGTGGCAAACGGGATGCCAAGGAGTTGGACAAGTTCTTATGGCATATGGAGCGATACTTCGAGGCTATCGCATTGATTAATGAGGCGGTTAAGGTAAGGACTGCAACCCTCTACCTTACTCACACAATTACTTTATGGTGGCGTCGGAGGTTCGCCAATATGGAGAAAGGCATTTGTACCATAGAGACGTGGGAGGACTTCAAAAGGCAGTTCTTCCTCGAGAATGTGGCTTACTTAGCTAGGAAAAACATGAGGCATCTCAAGCACACAGGCTCAATACACGACTATGTCAAGGAATTCTCTTCTCTCATGCTTGAGATTCCTAACATGACTGAGGAGGAGTTGCTATTCAACTTCATGGATAACCTACAAGGGTGGGCTGAGCAGGAATTAAGGCGCCGAGGCGTTCAAGACTTAGCCATTGTTATGGCAATAGTAGAGTCTTTAACGAATTACAAGAGAGGAGACTCCTTCAAGGTTGAGTCTTTGGAGGATAACCACGCCACAGGTGGGAGAGACGAGGTTTCAAGGGACCAAAATGCTCCTAGAATGGGATCAGGCAAGACACTTAACGTCCAGGAAGGAAGGGGTAAGGCGAAAAAGAAAGAGTTTACACCTAAAATCAAATGCTTCCTATGTGACGGTCCACATTGGGCATGGGATTATCCAAAGAAGAAGGCGTTCAATGGTATGATCGAGAAGAGGGAGTAGGAACACGAAGCACATATGGGCTCGATGCAGCTACTAGGTGTCCTCCAAGTCAACCCAAAGCCTAGTACACCTAAGATCTCCTTACTATCAGAGGTGCAAGTAAATGAGGCAAAAAGAGAGCGAGCTGAGGTAGCCCGCACACACATGGACAACGTCAACAAGGGAAAGGTGAATTTGATGGGTAAGAGGAAGCAGCACTCCAAGCATCAAAAGTGCAGGGGTCTGCATCCATCGAGATCCCACGGGAAAAGGAGGTGAAAAATATCTTGGTTGAACGGGTTACCAGGAGACAAGGGGTCTCTCTTGTGATAGAGTATCTAGTCCTACGGAAAGGACTACCTAAGAGGCAGGTAAACTGGGAACATGCGGATTCCTTTAGAAGGTTCTGGAAACACATCGAGAGGTTTCAAGAAGTGGCAACAATGAGGACGTTGGCGGCATAGGTGGGGGAGAGTGTCACAAGATGTTTCAAATGACCCTCCCCATAGGGGTTATATAAAGGGCAAAAAGCTTTTGGAGACTTCTGGAGCCATTTATACTAAGCCATTGGTGAGAAGAGTATGGAAGGTTCTAGAGACGCCTAGAGATGTCCACACATCTCTACACTATGGTGGAAGGCATGAGAGGAGTCCAAGGCTTTCTAGAGAATTCTAGGAATCTCTTGTATATTCTTATACATAGGTTTGTACATAGAATTGTGTAAGAAGTTCTAGATTATTCTTAAGTTGTAAGGAACCCTCCAAGGTTCCAGAGAGTTCCATTGATGCCTATAAATAGGTAAGGCCCTCATTTGGCTAAGGCACCATCTAAGAACCTAACCAACCAAGCAAGTGAGTTCCCAAAGCACTTGTAAAGTTTCCTTTGAGTAACAAAAGCTTTCATTCTTTAAGCATCGCCTACTACGCCTTTTAAAGCTTCAGAGTCGTGAGCATCTTAGCCTAGAAAGCTAAGCATTGGGAGTAAGGCTGACTTAGTAAGATCAAGTGTCTTGACTTGTCTAAGTGTCGCACGAGCTTAGGAAAAGACTAAGTCCATGACATTAAGGAGAGCGAACATAGGTTGAGTTACTCCAAACCACTATAAAAATCTTAAGTTTGCAATCTCTTTTCCTTATCTTTTTACTTTATATGCAATTACTTTTCATTATATTTATTATTTAATTGGATATACTTGTCACTTGCTTTCATATAGTTTAATTTTTTTCAAAAAGTGACCATCATCCTCTTCATCCCTCCCATCCTCCAAGGTGATTGCCTTACAAGGCAAGGTCTCAAATAGGATATTTGTTTACCTATGGTAATACTACAATATTATGGTGATCAATAAAACTTATAATAGTAGTTATTCAAATCATTTAGAAATATGTGCAATCCATGAAGAAAGTCAAGAATGTGTGTGGTTGAGATTTGTAATCCAATATACTCAAGAATCGTACGGACCATCTTCCATTAAAGACAATTCGACAATGTTACATGATATTAATATTGCATGCATTGCTCAAATTAAAGAATTATGCATTCAAGGTGATGGAACTAAGTTTATAACACTCAAATTCATTTACACTTATAAGCTCTAGAAGAGTGGTGAAATGATTGTTCAATGAGTAAAATCTAATGACAATTTAGTAGACCTATTCACAAACGCATTGTCAACTACAACACTCAAGAAGCTCATATATAACTGTGGACCCCGCATTTCGGCTCAATGCGTTTCCCACTCAATGGCGAGCTCGATTTTTATTTGAGAATTTGATTTTTATTGATTATTTGAAAATGACTTGGAGTCGCCACTTATTTTTGTTTTATTTTTAAAGGGTAAACAAAATAAGAAAGAAAAACCCTAAGTGTGACTCCTTATTTTTGGAAAAGGTGGTCTTCGAAAAAACCAGATCGGGTTCGGGGGTCAGGTTACTTATCGGGAAGGTACGGTAAAGACCATAGCACCCCTCTAAGTCCCTAAAGTCGGGTCTCTACTAATAATATGAAGCTGACATGGCAACCAATGAAAAAAGTCAATGAATACTCAAATCGATCATGCACGTATGAGAATTAGAAACAAGCATAAGGAGTGACCATGATGCGAGAAAGTACGTACCTGGGTGGCGAACCAATATGCGCTATCAAAAGGAGGGTTAGTGCATAATTAAGAAATAATTTCGAGCATGTCATAGAGTAGGATAAATCAATCATGTATCATAATCAAATCAAATCAATCAGTCAATCAATCAATAAGTCACATATGTGGGGCCCCCACCAAAGCCCGTTTATTTTTTAGCAAATTAATTTCATAAATTCTATAATTAAGAATTACGAAAATAAATTCACAATTATTTTAAAACATTTTAAAACAAAGAAGATGTGGAAATTTGGAAATTATTAAAAATCAAAAGAAAAAGTTTGCCAAAAATAAACATGGCAATCAATTTTATTTCTAAAAAAAAAGAAAATATTTAAAGTCAAGAAAAGAAAAGAGAAAGAGAAGATAATAATAATAATAATAATAAAAATAAGAATAATAATAATAAAAATAATAAAAAAAATAAAAATAAAAACGAAAATATGAATAAAAGTAAAATAAATAAATAAATAAATAAAGTAAAAGATGCATGATTAGTGGAAAATGATTAGAATCAATTTTTGAAAACAAATGCATGGGAATACAGGGGTGTGGCACGTGGGTTTAAGCAGTGGCCCACCAAAGGTGGCCATGCATGTCGGGCGAGAAAGAGAGAATGGGTTTCAAAGGTGCCACAAAGCCTCATTGCTACTTCACGCACCGGAAACACCATGCGGATTCGGTCATAATCAGATTTTTCAATTATCCCCATGTTTAATGCATAACCCGTATATGCCTTAAGAGTGTTCTGCAAGATACTCTATAGTCTTCGCACCCGGTTCCTCATCTTTGTTATAAAAGAAACCTCCAAGAAAAGCACCCGAGCACCTATCCCATGGTGGATCTCAACACCCCAAACCTCAGGGCTTTGAGATTGATATGAACCCTAAAGGCCTCGTCCACATCCTTACTGTTGAGGAGATTGATGGCGAGCTTCAGGCCCTGAGCTACCAAGGAGGAGAAGAGGAAGAAACTGGAGGATACAACCTTACACACCAGCAGCCGCCTGCGCCACATCCCAGGTTTGGGCTTGTGAAAGGAGTCCTTGTCTGAATTGGAAACTAGCTGCCGCTTTGCAGTTAATGGAGACATCAGAATATCAAGGTTTCTGGAATGGTTCAGTTCTCCTCCAACAGCATCTGCTCCTAATGCATTAACAACACCAAGCATCCTACCAAAATGGATAATAGGAGGATATGGATTAGAGTAGCTTTTTCTCAACAATTCCGATAAACCTTTTACGAATTCAACTTCCAAAGGGTGCACCCCTTCATTCAAAATGCATGCAAGGAGGCTTCCCACTCCAGTGCAGGACGCCATCAGCGAACTCTCGTGACAGGTTCCAGATTTTGAATGTGGTGATAAATAATTTTTGCTGATCAACCCGGGATGTGAAGAGAAAAAGAGCTCCTCATTGAAAGCAGCCTGGTACTGCTGCTACTGCTGGAGCCGGTCGCTGCGGTGGTGGTGATGGCGAAGGCGTTTCGCCGCCGGCGGCAAGCCGCCGGCGTCGTTTGAGGACAGCTTTGCCTGCAACCAAACTTCCCAATCTAAATTACTATAACTGCAAGTTACTAGGATCAAAATGTTGGAAAGTACAGCAACCTGAAGCAAATAAATCAGCACCAAAAGGACTTCTCTTCTTAGCATCTGCAGAATTTCCATCACCATGCTCCCTCGAACCCCCAAACCAGGCTTCACAAGTACCACCAATAATTCCAGATTGTTTAACGCCGTTCCCATGCAGATTGATTCTTTTTTAACCATGACCACGATCTTCTCTTCCTTGGCTATGGTGGATTCTTGATAGCTTTTGCAAGGGCGGCATGAATATTATCATGGCCAGTATTTTCATTCTTTAATTCAACAAATCATTGGCCATAGGAATACCATTAGTTGTTGATGTGGAAAGCTTCTCTGCAATACCCTGAACCCCAAATTTGTCCACCTGAAGGAGCACCATGTTCAGCAGCATTAGTAGCAGGATTAGTGTTAATGCTCTCCAATTCATGTTTCCATCACATCGGCAGTCAGATTGATTAAAAATTTAAGAGCACAATGAGGCAGTCCTTACACCCGCTTTTTGATCAAGTATCATGCTTGCAATGCCCCTTGAGCTATAAGAATTAATAGGTACCGAAACTGCAGATTGGGGGAGATTTGAAGTACTGAAACTTATCCAACTGAATTGCATATCTGCCTACAGTTTCCCTTGTCTGATTCTTTCCTTATCACCTTTTAACCTCTAACTCTGAAGATGAAGATCTAGCATTGGAGCATTTATCTCAAGTTTAAGCATAGAAACCTTTGCCCAGAGCATTATCTGGCCGGAAAGACGAACCATATTGGGCAGCCTTGTTTGCAGGTTTAAATTGATTGTACGTGCTGTGAACTGATGGTGATGAGCTGCCTTCGAAGTCTGAATAATTCTGATTGCCAAGAACAGTTGAAGGAAGAGAATAGAACTGCAGAAATTAGTGATCTCATGACTCTCGGCCAAATAACTGTCCACAACATTCTTTGTGAGAAAAAGTCAATGCTCTGCATCATTTTTGTCTAGGCCAACAACACCAAACTGGCTCAAATGGTTCTGAAGAAGTCTGGTGACTGCAAGAACATCATGAAGCCTCATTTGCCTGAACATCATGGCTCAAATAGTCCATTGTTCCACTGTTGTCAATGTCAGCTGCACCCAATGTTGTGTCATCCTTGAAACAAAAGTCTCCAATACAGACAGTGGTGATTAAATCTTACGGATTGGTGAGTGAACCAGCAACAGAAAGCAATGTGAGCTAAGAACTTGAGCTGCCATGCATTTCCTGTTTATCTGTAATCAAGTCTCAAAGGGCATTTCTAATTACGTTCTTCCTCTATTTGCTTATTTTTCTTCATCTGTCCCATATGTTCTCACAGCAGGGTTCCATTTTCAATTCTTCCTGTAACCACCAATCCCCATTTTCCTTCATAAACCACTTGGGATTCTCATGCCAAATTCTCACAACGTTAACCAGCAGTCAGAGTGATGAAAACCCATCTTCTTCACCAAACAAAAAGCCCTCAACAATACCCCAATGAAAAACAACTAGGCCCAACATGATGCTACACGGAACCCACATGAAATCACCCAGCCGTATCAAATAGGTTGCAGCAGTTCACCCATGGTCTAAGAACACACCCCTTACATGGTTTTATCTCTTCGAACAGAGATAGAAAATTTGTCGCATGCCGCGGAGGGATACCAGAAAACAGAAGAATATGGAGAAACAGAGTATAGATGAAAGCAAATAAATAAAGAAAATCCCAGAAAATCCACTTCATGAATCATCCATGGATCTTCTGAGTGAGTGAGTAAGCCACATCAAATGTATTCACAGGCACGAATCTTAAGCATTCCATAATCACAGTAGGATCAGAGCAAGTTGGAATGGACAATGGCAAACACAAATGTAGGGTCATACTTCAACAAGCAAACTGGTGGCCTTCATTATCCACCCCAAACAGACCAAGGAGTATTCAAATATTCACAAGAGATGTAAAAGAGTGATAATCATACCTGAATGCTTCTTCTCCAACTAGGCGTCCCTGGCTACAACTCACTGCTCTGTTTTTGGGTAAGTGCTCAACCCAAAATCCCCCTCAAATGGTAGCCCAAACAGCTTCAGGACCTCATCTCCACGACAGAGATAGCACACTCTATCCAACAGCAATGGAATCCTCAGAAAAAATCCCTCTACCTCAGCTTCCTCTCCAAAAGCTCTCACTGAATCTCTCTAACCGCAGCCCCCCCTGGACCCCCTCTCCACAGCTTTTCTTTTCTTTTCTTTCTCCTCTCTCCCGGATTTGCCCTCCTAACAGCCTCTGCAGCAACAGCCACCCCAAAAGCACCACTAATCTGCAGAATCACTTTTCTCTCTCCCGGATTTGCCCCTCTAACAGCCTTCAGAACCTCATGCCACCTGTCAACCTTCCATTGGCACTTCAAAAACACCATGTGATTCTGCACTGTCCTCTCAAAAGAAGACACGTGGTTGAGCAAGGCTCTTCCACGTGGCAAAATTTGCAACTGCAAGAAAGGCCCCTAAATGGGGGTCTACAATAACATTGAAATACGTCAACTCAAAGATCTCGATATTGAGTTACAAGAGAAAATATAATCATACCAACATGAGTGGAAACAAATTGATAAGGATATCACTACATTATATGTTTTTTTCCCTTCATCCAGATTTTATCTCACTAGGTTTTCTTGGCAAGATTTTTAATAAGGCAATCGTAATAATTCTAAAGAATATTGTACTCTTTTTACTTTACGAAGGTTTTTCTCATAAGATTTTTTCTAGGAAGGTTTAAGGAGGTATATTATTCTTATGATCATCTATGGGGGAGTGTTATAAAATATGAGAATTTGTCTGATTGTGACAACTTATGGATGATTATCCATATTGATACAAATCTCTTCCTAACTCTCTATAAAAGGAGGAGACCTGCTAATGAAATAATATTCTATTTTTCTCTGAGTATTCATATTTATTCCATCCTCTTTTTTTCTTCTCATTTTTTTATTTTACAACAATCTCATATTTATTTAAAAACAAACATTAGGAATCAATATAATTTTTATTTTAGAAAAAATATTGAACATTAAAATGCAATAAATTTTTCTCATCAGGATTCTCTTAGTAAGATTTTAACAAGACATATTATTATAATCATCCAAGAAAGAATGTTATAAAATATAAGAATTTATAAGATTGTGAGAGTACTTATGAATGATCATTCATATTTTTATATAAATCACTTCCTAACTTTCTATAAAACAAGAAGGCCTACTAATGAAATAATATTCTATTTTTTTTGTAAGTATTCCTATTTATTCTCTCCTCTTTTTTTCTTCTCATTCTTTTATTTTACAATAAATTGATATTTATTTAAAAATGGACATTGGGAAGCAATATACTTTTTATTTTAGAAAAACTATTGAACATTAAAATACAATATATTATTCATTCCATTTATTCATTCTTAGACTAAATATGAGCATAACATAACATATCTTATTCAATATACTATCTTAAGATACCATTTTCATCTAATATATATAATATCTAAATATCATATTTCATTATAAATCATGATATCTTTCTATCGATCCCATCTTCTCCCATCAAACAATATAATATATACAACTTTAGATGAGAAAATAATTAAATATGACATTACATAAATTTTCACCAAAAACCATCAGGATTTTGTTAATGTGTTTCAGAGTAATTATTATAAAAACACTTATAATTTATAAGACCGTTCTCAATAGCATGTCTACCATAAACCCTTTCATGGAGAATCCGATAATGTTTGAATGTAATTTTTTTAAAAAAAACCTAAAGTTTTGAAAATGTTTCTAATAATGGAATATATATATATATATATATATATAAGAAAAAATATTAACTTTTGGAATAAGCATTCTAAGTTCATAAAATAAAAAAAAAATGTTTTGAAAATGTTTTTAATAATGCTCATATGATAAAAAAAATAAATAAAAATTAAATTAAATATTAACTTTTGGAATAAGCATCCTATCAAGTAACCTTTTTCTTTCTTTTCTACCATTAGTCCAAACCACTCACGATACCTATGATAATAGCCTAGCATAAGCATAAAGAAGAAAATCATATTGAATATTTTACCATTTCAAACTCATATATATATTTATTTTGGATTTGAGGTTGACAACGAGCATAAAAAATCACATACGCCATCAACTTCTTTGCTCAAATAATGTGTTAGATTATTCAACTTTCATTGCCCACCCAAAACTGTCTCTTAACCAATTTTCCACGATATCTCAAAATCTAACATTAAAATACCAAAGCACCTTGTTTCATTCAAATAAGCAAACCAATTAGGATAACTTGTATGTATTTGCAGGATTTTAATAAGTATGTATGTGTCTAAAAGAGCGTTTGATAGTGATTTCAGAAATTATTTCAAATCTTTTTAATATTGGATTAATAAAAAATTTCAAATGTTCGAAAGATTAAAAATATTTTTTAAAATTACTATTAAATGGACTCTAATCATAGATGTTCGCATGACTTGTCATGTGAACATTTAAAAAAAAAAAAAATTGATTAAAGTTTGACATTTTCAAATTACATTTGATATAAACAAAAAAAGAATGCACTTTAAAATTGCTTATTTCTATAAACATAGAGGTTGATGTAATTTTAAAATTTTTTATATTTTTGCATCTACTCCCAAAACCCATTTAAAAAAATATGCATTTTAAGGTGTTTTTGTCTTTTGAATTGTATAAAGGTCGAATTTTCTAATTGAAGTTTTTAGAGTAAATTTTTTAAAATAAATATTAATTAATAAATATCAATTTTTTGAACTGCAAAACTATGATTTCAAAGTGCTGTTTTATTTTGAATAAAAAAAAAAACGTGCATGGAAGTTATTTTCAATATTGTTGATTACTCCTTAGGAAAAAATTGAAGTCATTTTGATCTTAGTGCTAACTATTTTATCAGTTGTTGATCTTTACGTGTGAAGGCCGCCACACAGACTGTATCAAAGGGGGAAGTTGGGAGCAAGACTTGGAGAGTATGATGCTTTTATTTTCCCCTCTAAATACCCTTCAACCCAGCCCTCACTTGTCATCAAAGAAACTAAAAGATGGGGTTGTATAAGATTTCACTGGCACTCCTTGTTGGTCTCATGGGGTTGGCCCTAGCTCACACCTGTTGTGCCCAGAACTCTCCATAGGACTACGTCGATCCTCACAATGCAGCGCGGGCCCAAGTTGGCGTCGGCCCTATAACATGGAACGACACTGTAGCTGCCTACGCCCAGAACTATGCTAACCAGAGGATTGGCAACTGCAATCTAGTGCATTCAGGTGGGCCTTATGGTGAGAACATTGCCTGGGGCAGCCCTTCATTGACAGGCACCGATGCGGTGAACATGTGGGTGGGGGAGAAGCCTAATTATGACTACAACTCCAACTCATGCGTTGGTGGGGAATGCGGGCACTATACTCAGGTTGTGTGGCGCAACTCAGTGCGTCTTGGGTGCGCTAGGGTTCAATGCGACAATGGAGGGTGGTTCATCACATGCAACTACGATCCACCGGGCAACTATATGGGACAGCGTCCTTATTAAACAATATGGAACTACCTCTAAGCAAGTACTTCATATATGTAATAAGCTGATTAGCATATATAGCATAGATCAGTAGAAATAAAACTTTGTGCTTTTAGCTGACCAAGGAAGACATATATTGTTTTATTCTTGTGTCAAGGGACGTGCATAATTTTAATTTCCAAGTACAATAAATCATGGTTATGCTTGAAAGCATGTTTTCTTCTTCTTTTCTTTGTCTTCATTTCCAGGGTTATCGTACTGATTTTAATTATGAAGAAAAAAAAAACAAAAAAAGAAAGGGACATAGTAGTGATTTTAATCATATTTATATTAATTACAGTTACAAAATAACATTAATATGTGTAATTAATGTTATTTTGTAACTATAATAAATATATTTGATTGAAAAAACTTAAAAAACGTATAAAATAAGTAATAATACACATATTAATGTTATTTTGTAACTGTAATTAATATAAGTGTGATTAAAAATAATATTTAAGAATTTTTTTAAAAAAATAGCTTAAATTCATTTAATGTATTTATATTTATTTATTTTAAAATAAAAATTAAATCATATTTATATAAAATATTTTATTCAATATTTAATTTCTAAAATTTTATTATAAATTTACAGTGACAATTTTTTGCTATTAAATTATTAAAAATTATATTAATAATTCATCTTATCAAATTAATTTTAATTTATAAAATATTAGAACTTCATTAAAAAAATTTATATTTTAACAATTTTTAAATAAATTTATATTTTTCATATTTTACAAATGAAGTGATAGTAATTTTTTAAAATAGGATAAATAAGATAAATATGTAAAACAATTAAAAATAAAAGCATAATAAAAAATAAAAAATTAATATAAATTTAAAATAAAAGATAATTTAAGAAAACAAAAAACACAGATTTGATTTTTCATCAAAAATCTGCCTCCAAAGCACGTGTTCTCTACTTCCGATGTTTTGTTAAAAAATCGGTTATTGACTGATGAGTGATATTTCACCAAAATTTCTTTCAGTCGATAATCGATGACAGATTTCATATCAACCACTCTGATATTTTGCTGATATTTATCCCGATTTTTCAATCCCCAGATCACTTATGATCTAATTTCAGACCACAACAAAGCTTGAGTGTTTAGAACAAGTAGTGGGATATGGCTGGATGATCACCTACCTCAAAGGCTTGGGTGAGTTTCTTTCAATCCTTACATAATTAATTGTTTTGTGATGGACATATTGGAGATACAAAAAGCATATGGGAAGAGACATTATTCCTCATTTATAACCTCAGAAGGCATGGAAGGGATATCTCCCATCTAAGGCAGGTGAGGAGTCAAGGGTCTCCAAAAAGCCTACGGCCCGTGGCCCGCTTTAGGCCCGGCCCGGCCCGACGGGCTAAAGCCCAGCCCAAGCCCGCCGGGCCCAAGCCCGGCCCGAGCCCGTTTTTGGGCAGGCCGGGCCGCGGGCCTAAGTTTAGGCCCGGCCCGGCCCGCCCGTAGGCCCGCCCCTTTAAAAAAAATTACAAAATAAAAATTATTAAAAAAATATTCATTTCAAAATTTTATTCATTGAATATATAATTACATTTGAAAATGTGGGAAAAGTTTACATCACTACAAAATAAATATATCCCAACTAGGTTGGCACCTATTTATTTGTCAATCATCTGTATTTTTCAACCACAAAAAATAAAAATAAAAATATAATATACATTTAGTCATTATTTTCTGGCGGTGATGGCGAACTATCATGCATCCATGAAGATCTTGATAATTTTAAAGATTCCATATCGGCAAGCATCTCTGTTTCTCGAATGGAATCATACATCCTTTTATCTGCTATTTCCCAATCTTTCACACATATCCCTGCTTCAATAACATCTGGCGCTAAGTTGCATCGTTTTTTACTAACTACTCTTCCACTTGCACTAAAAGCAGCTTCTGATGCAACTGTACTCACAGGAATTGTTAGTACATCACGAGCAATTATAGAAAGCACAGGATATTTGTGTTAATGTGATTTCCACCATATTAAAATATCAAAATCTTCTTGATCTTCAAATAAAATTGTATCAGTATTAAGATATTTATCTAAATCAGATGTATTATTTGGAGAACTATTTGTTGTCTTTTTTCGACTTTTCAACATTTCTAGAGCTCCTTTATAAAAAGATGAGTTTGTAGATGTAGGTGGTAATTTAATAGTATTAATATCATTACCATATTTTTCTTTATAATAGTTATATAAATTATATAATAATGAATTTATTTCATTTTTAATTTCTTCAATTTTTATTTGGTCATTAAAATAAATAACTTTTAACCATTCATCCAAAGCTTCAAATTTCAATCTAGGGTCCACAATTAAAGCAATATAAAAAATTAAAGGTATTTCTCCCCAATATTTTCTAAATTTTTCTATCATTGCAAATATTGTATCATTAAATATTTCAAAACTTAAATATTTTTTAAATACAAGAAAAATATTAGTTATTTGCGTAATAACTCGATTTGAAGTTGGATAATATACACCACAAAAAATGTTTGTTGAAATATCAAAAACTTCAAAAAGATCTCTTAAAAGATCCGCAATATGCCAATCATAATCATTTAATGCATAAATATCTGCTTCACAATCATTATTAATTAATTGTATTTCATATAATTCAACTACTTTTCTATATTTTGTAATATTTTGTAAAAGTTTATATGTGGAATTCCATCTAATGGCCATATCCAAATTTATATTTTTTCTTTTCATATTTAACATTTTGCAACAATGAAAAAATAATTCATGTTTTGCTTGAGAACTATTAATACTATATGCAATGCCTCTAATTTTTTCCAATGTACTATCAACATTTTTTAATCCATCCTTTACAATTAAATTTAAAATATGTGCACAACAACGCACATGAAATATTTTAGCATGATCTTCTTTTACTTGCCAATATAGTTTTAGTCTATGTATTGTTGCATCATTATTAGCAGCATTATCTAATGTTATTGTCAATATTTTATCACGAATGCCTAAATCTATAATTTCATCATTTATTAAAGATGCTATATTTTTACCACTATGTGGAGCATTTATTAATTTAAATGAAATTATTATTTTATTTAATTTCCATTCATTATCAATGTAGTGAGCAGTTATACATAAAAAACCAGTGTGAGTTAAAGATGTCCAAATATCAGATGTTAAACAAATATTTCCTTCAAAATTTGCAAAAAAAAAATTTTTAATTTCTTTTTGTGTATAAAATTTTTTCATAATATATCTTTTAACTGTATTTCCAGACCAACCTTTAAATTGAGGATTAATACCTCGTTGAATTGTTCCTACAAAATCATGAGTTTCCATCATGTTGAAAGGTTGTTCTGCTCTTATTATATAATCAATCATTTCTTCACGACAGTTAGATTCATCATAAGAAAATGTTTTTAAATTTCCACTTTCATTTTTACCTAATTGCATATAATTTCTAACATCTACATTATTTTTAGTTTTGCAATTTTCATGATGTCTTTTTAAATGACTTGTGCCTGCATTTGAGCCACCAGTAAGAAATTTATTACAAATTTTACATTTTGCTTTTATTTCTTTTTTATTATTTTCTAAAATTATTTCTATTCTATCAAAAAAATTTCATATATTTGAAGTAAATTTTTTGTTTGATGATATTTCATCACATGGACTAGATGAAGAAGCACTTGTCATATTATAATTATTGATAAAATATTATGCCAAAAATAATAAAGTAATAAATATTAAAAAAAAATGTAACAAAAAAATAAAGTAGTAGGGGTGAAGTATGTTACTCAATTAGAGAACCGATGCAGAAATTCCTAGCAAATTTGAACTCTTGGAGCCACCAATGCTTGTTTTGCACCACCAACAATATTGTATAATTTGATGGAAAAATAAAAGAATTTGAAATATTGTAGAATGTGAGAGAAATAGAGAGAATTTGATGAAAAAATGAAAAGGAAGAAGATGTATTTATAGGAAGATTTAAAAAAAAAAAAAAAAAAAAAATTGACATGTGACCGTTGGAGCCTTTAATTTTTTTAAAAAAAATAATATACTGTATTTTTATATACATATAACTAAGTCTATTAATAAATATAAAAAGTTTGTAGCTTAGTTGGTTAAAGCTTCAAATTTTAACCATGAGGGGAGGGGTTCGAATCCCCCCCTCTCCCTTCCCTTGTTTCATTTTGGTTTTAATAAAAAAGCCCGCCCGGCCCGGCCCGCCAACCCGCGGGCTCATAGGCCGGGCCGCGGGCCTACCATTCTTGCATGGCCCGGCCCGGCCCGTTGACTGGTCAACGGGCCCATAGGCTCGGCCCGAGATGGGCCGCGGGCCTCTTATTTCAGGCCCGGCCCGGCCCGGCCGTTGGAGACCCCTAGAGGACCATGTCATGCCCTCTCACAGTCTCCAACTTCAGGTGATTGCCAGAATAAATAAATAAAAATCACTTAAAACTTAAATCCGTATGCTCTCTTGTCTCTCTGGGTTTGTCCTAATGGAGTACGTTTATAATCGAAAGTATGAAAATCAAAGCCTGACCCAATTCAATTCACCTCATCAAGCCGGAAATATGTTGAATCGGCACTAAACCGGTTCACCCAACGATTAAACCGTTGAATTATTTAATTGACTTAAAAATGCATTTCAAAGTGATTTTAAGAAATATTTTTAATACTTAAAAAAATAAATAAATAAATAAACGATAAAAATATCAAAAACACTTTTTTAAATCACTATTAAACACACCTCTAACTGATTCACTGTTGTCCTATTTTTATCTTTCAAAACTCCACTCTAGCGTTCAAGCTATGCGCTCAAGCCACGCCTATAATTTATAGGATACTTTAGCTTTTTTCAAGACAAAAAAATGCCATACAGGTGGGTTGTAAAGAAAGGTATTTGAAAACTACATCTGCATTGTTGAAAATTTTTAATGAATATAAATGTTTATGACTTATATATATATATATAAAAACTAATAATTTTGAATATAGTAAAATATATAATTATTGAAATCCAAATAAATATTTTAAATGATAAAATATTTTTTTATCTTAATAATTAAAAGTTACATATTTAATAAAATTAAAATTATTAATAATTTAATAAATCTTTGTGTTATTCTTATCATAATTTAAGCTATCAATATTAATGATAATAAAATAATAAAATGTGTTTAAACTTTTTAATTATTTATATATTTTCTCATTTTTTTTATATTTATTTTTAATTTTAATAATATATAAATTATATATTTATGATATCTCAAATTTAACCAATCTTACCATTAAACCATGAGCAAAATCTCATTATTAACCAATCTTATTTATTCTTAATTTGGGGCAAAGATGAAAATATAGGTAATCATGGATGTATCAGTACTTCGATTTTACGATGTATTGGATATATCGGAAATATATCAAAGGATATTTAAAAAAAAATATACATTGATAGGGTTAAACTCTGAGCCTAAATCTGGGTCTACCCGGATCCCATAAAACTGAATCCAGTCCTTACCTTCAAATGGAGAGCAGTTGAGGAAGTTAAGGCAGTTAAGAGATTACAGTGTTACAGTGCTGCTGGTGGGTTTAATGAGGCCATTCAATGCCCAATCTGAAAATGCAGAATCCGGCAATCAATATAAACTTGAACGGACCTTCTATTATTGTGAAAACTTGTACATACCTGCACCCAAGAAAAAATGAATTACCCAATTAAAGTCACATTTATAAACGAATAGTACTAGCATTTGCAATATCTTAAATTTTTACACTGAATTTCTAACAGCCTCTTGCCCAATCCTAACACTTGATATTTCTCGAACCAATTTGTTTTCAAAAGCAATGGTACCATTGACAGTGGTTTTATATTATTAGACGAGGATCTATGGTTTAATTGATTTGAATGGAGAGAGGTAGTCTCACTGTATATATGTGTGTGTGTAGCATTGTAGCCGAGTGTCCAGAACCAGCAAGCTAGAGCAAAGCGCAGAGGCAATGGACTCATCAGTACTGGAAACCCTGGTCATTGCCTGCGTCTTCCTCATGCTACCAAGCGTTTTCCTAGCTCAGAACTCGCCGGACGACTTTGTGAACGCGCACAACGACGTGAGGGGCACGGTGGGGCTGCCATGTCTGGTTTGGAACACCACTCTGCAGGAGTATGCCCAGTCATATGCGAATAAGCGGAGTTTGGACTGCCTACTTAGGCGGTCTGGCGCTCCAGGTTACGGGGAAAACTTGTTTATTGGTACACCGAACAACTACAGCGCCCGGGATGCTGTAAACGCATGGGCTGCCGAGAGGCCGTACTACAACTACGACACCAACACATGTATGACGGGGCGGGTTTGTGGGCATTACACTCAACTAGTCTGGAACACAACAACTAGTGTGGGGTGTGCGAGGGTGCCATGCGTGAATGGCTCGGTTTTCATGACCTGCAACTATTATCTTGCTGGTAATGTGATAGGGCGGCGCCCATATTAGTAGCTAAGTATGCAATGCATTCATGGGGTCGAATAAGTTGAACGCTCTCTCTATTTGTCTCTCTAGCTAAGTAACTGAAAATTGATGCTCTTGGGGTCTTGATGGTTTTACTACTACTACTACTACTCCATGTTTTGTTCTTGTTGAAGCCTCTCCACAAGTGCAGTTTCTATTACCCTTTTAGCATATTACTCCGAATTTGGTTTTTTTTCAGCCTAATTCAACATAGTCTATCAATTAAATAATTGATATAACTAAAAACAAAATTGTGCATTAGAAAGCGTTTTTAACATATATAAAAAGTGATTTTAAAGGAATAAGCATATGGAGAAGTACTTGATAGGTAATCCTCCTAAAAACGCTTCAAGGAAAATATTTCAAATAAGAACACTCCTAAACAAAATTTTAGTTTTGGATAACAAGCCATAGCTTAATTCCCTATGAAAAATGAATTTTTGACTTCATGAATTTTTTTTAAACTTCTATCTGGTCAGGTCGAGCAAATCCACAAAAATGTTGTAAGATCATTCAATAATCATATTGACCAAGCAAAATAAACATAAGAGGAAAAAACAAAATTACACATAAGAAAAATAAAACCAAAAATCCAATCACTATGATCTACAAACACACAATATAGAAATGGACCTAATAATAAGGCTAATTCAATGAGCTTGATCGATATATTGTGATTTCACCATAAAGGCAAAGGTCCATGACTATAGGGTTAGCTTTAGGCGAGGGAGAGGATTGCAGTCAAGCATAGATGATTAAACATCAAATTAGAGAGCTATCCAAATTAAGGATAAAAATATCAATTTTGACAGATATATCGATAACTTGATTTTACAAATATATCTATAGATAGAATAAAAATATATCAAAATTCATGAAAATATTGAAAAACTTCTTAAAACTAATATAAGAAGTAATAATATATATATATATATGTATGTATATTATATATTATTATTGATATATGAAGAAACTGATATATGAATTATGTAATTTGTAACATTTTATAATAATAGGTGGTATTTAAAAATTCATTTAATACTAAAATAATAATTTATCAAAATTGAAAATAAATTTAATATTAAAATGATGATTTACCTACTTTATAATATATGCATAATTATTATATTTGTATTTAATTTTTGATTTTTATGCTTTCAATAATAAATAAATAGGATTTGAAAATAAATAATTAAAGTCAATATATTTACTAAAACTTTATTTTAATATTTTATTTAAATATATATTTATATAATTTATGCATAAACATAAAATACATTTTATATATAAAATTTAGGCGTTCATGTAAAATATATAAAATGTAGGACACATTAATAAACAATGGCATGGTCGGCCTAGTAGCATAAGGACTGCTTTTTTAAACCTGGAGAACCAAGTTTGAGTCCACATGTCGCAATACAAAATCAGATTTTACTCTCTTTGGTCTTAAGAATAAGTGATTGTCCTTCTCCGGCCCTTACTGCCCAACTTGAGAACGAACATTCCACTTATTGAATAAGGTTCTATGGTCGGTCCACAACCCCTAGATGCCACAAGCGCCCTTGGGTGATCTTGTAGTTCCTTCAAGGTGGAGACGATGGGGTTAATCCATGGATTTTCCTTCTTTTTGTTGCATTTCGCTTAAAGGGTTTAAGGGAGATAATGCATCAAGTTGTTCGCAAGGGCCAACTTGATCCTCTTCCCTAAGGATCCAAAATGAGGGAACCCTAGGAGACCCGCCGACTCCAACTACTATCCATATACAATCCATACTAGATCTGACCAACTGCCCATCCTACCTCCTCTATGTTCTTAATAACCCATCTTTGTCTCAATTAAGTCTTTCAATGGCATGTTTTGGTCCTCTTCCCCATTACTTCGAAAAAGTGAGCTATTGGTTCAGGTACAAGTCCAACCATAACCACAACGACCCAATTGCAAGAGCAGAGCTCTACCAACTAAGCTTTAATTGTCAAAAAACCGGGACAATCCCGATATATTAGTCAAAAAAAGGTGGAAATACCAAAAATCATAATAAATGAGGAAAAAATCTAGAAATATCAAGTTTGGATATATCCACCTAGATTTTGTGTATCTCCTCATATTTTTAGCCTTGTGTACGCACAAATTTCGTAAAAGTCCTGCGATATAAGTAAAATAATGCAAACAAAATATTTATTGAAATTTAAAATATTGTGGGTACAATCTCAAAAACAATATTATTTCTAAAAGAATATTTTCCCTCTGATTTTTTTGCCTTGATCACACTTTGGAAGACAATGATGACTTTTCCTTGATTTTGAAGATCAATCAAGGGCCACAAGTGGCTTATTCCCGAATAAACTCATTAAATGGAGAAGAACATGTGTAGCAGTTCTGCAGGCAGATTTGATGAAGCTATTTCTTTTATTGTGAAACCTCTTTTTTTGTATGAAGTTGTCTTTGGATTTTCTCCTTAGGATTTTTCTTCCTGAATTTTTCTGATTTCTCAATTTCTGATTTCTGAATTCCCCCATCCCCCATCCCCCTTCTTGAAAGAAGAGACTTCTATTTATAGGTGAAGATAGGGATTTTGAATTTTGAATTCTCGGAGTTTAGTTGATTAATTCAAGGGATTTGGTTCCTTAATTTTAGCACATTTTCTTCTCCCGGAAGGTTTTACCAACAAGATAATAATAATAATAATTTTCTTATTATTATTATTATCTTTTTTAATAGTTGGAGATTAGGAAAACTTATCTTGGAGGTTGATAACCCACAAACATACATAGGTTATCAATCCTCTAAGTGTAAGGTTTAGAGTACGTGAGCATACTCTATGAGGGGTCCACCGTACTATGCTCTAATGGTGTTAGTTATCATGTCTTGAAGTTGTTGGACAGATAATGACACCACTATGGCAGATTCCGTCATTTGTCTCTCGACTTGCACTGTCCTATACACATGTGGTGCATCATCGAGAGGAGATGCAACATTCAGAAGGTGGTTGAGTCCTTGACTTGACTCACTCGTATTTTGTACTTGTGCCTCGACCTTGTTTATGAGGAAGGCTATTTGCATATCTTTCTCCTCGACCGTCTTGGTGAGTTTGGTGATGGCATGAGCTATCTTTGCTAATTGTTCCTCCACAAATGTAGTGTCAGTTGTCATTACCAATATGGTCATCGAGAAGGGAGAAGTAAAAGAGTTGGAACAATTTGAATAATTTTCCTTCTTTGACATTCCAGTTGGCGATCTGGAGTGTGAGTCAGTGCTGGAGTTGGCATCGGTAACAGAGTAAGGAGATTTATCCCCAAAATCCTTTAGTATTGAAGGGAGTTTTCCCCTACTACGAGGACTATAGCTCTTTACCCCCAGAGAGACCAAAGTGATGAGTGGTTGGTATTCATCACGCATTCTTATCGGTTTTAGCAAACAAGTAGACTCACTTGTTTGTTTTGTTGAGAGTGAAGATGTTGATTTTGTTTTGCTATGAGTCATGGGACCCGTAGCGTTGTCGTGTGTCGATTGCGCAATGATGATCTTGTCATTGCCCTTGTTGGCATGCACAACTTGAGTTCTTTTAGGTGTCATCAACGTAGTAGAGATCAATCTTTTAATCAAAAGAGATGAAAGATGAGATGTCCCATCAAGCGTGCCAGAAATTTGTAAGCACAGATTTCGTAAAAGTCTTACAAAATTAGAAAAAAAAAATAGGAAAATAATGCGAACAAAATATTTATTAAAATTTAAAATATTGTGGGTACAATATCAAAAATAATATTTTTTTTCCAAAATAATATTTTTATCTGATTCTTTTGCCTTGATCACACATTGCTAGACGACGATGACGTTTTCTTGATTTTGAAGATCAATCGAGGGCCACAAGTGGTTTATTCCCAAATGAACTCTTTAAATGGCGAAGAACGCATGTAATAGTTATGATGTTTACCGAACTTGCAAAAAGATTTGATGAAACTTTTTCTTTTGTTGTGAAGCCTCTTTTTCCATACGAAGTTGCCTTTGGATTTTCTCCTTAGGATTTTCCTTTTTGGATTTTTCTTATTTCTCAATTTTTGATTTCTGAATTTACCCCTCTTCTTGAAAAAGACCTCTATTTATAGGTAAATCTAATTTTCGAATTCCGAAGTTTAATTGTTTAATTCAAGGGATTTAATTTCTTGATTTTAGCACATTTTTTCTCCTGAGAGGTTTTACCAACAAGATAATAATAATAATAATAATTTTCTTATTATTATTATTATCCTTTCTATAATTGGAGATAAGAAAAACTTATCCATAAGAGGATATCTATTATTATTATTATTTTATTTATTTATTCATTTGAAGACCAAATTAGTGGTAATTTAATTCACGGTCCAAATTTCATACATTAGTCCAAAATGAGGCTGCACAAAGACATTTCTGCACCTCTCAATGAACTGGTATATGGAAAGGCATTGGGAATATAATGGAATGGAAAATTTAATTACCAAACTGAAATGTAGAAAATTTAATGACGACAACAGATTTGGGAGAATAAAAACATCACAAAGCTTCCACGACATTCAAAATTTGAAGGGTACTCATAGGACTGTTTTCTCCATTGGCTGTCCGGTATGGCATATGCCCTGATAGACAATAATGAAGAAGCAAAAATCCCACTGCTGCATAAATTACAGCCTCATCAGACATTCAGAAAGCTCCCTCCTTCCTGCAGAGAAAGGTCTTTCATACTTGCTGCAACCCTTATAATCCTAATGGTTTCCCTCTCATTTCTAGAAAACAATCCCCATGAGTAGATTTCACTGTCCTTCTAATTAAGATTCTCACGAGAGCTCAACAATCTTTGGCCGCTTTTTTGAACCCCCATTTTTTTGGGGCACTTCCATGGAAGAATCCCCATGAGCAGACTTTGATCTTTTATGTTTCACAACAGAGCATGCTTTATTATTATTTTTGTCATCATTTTTATCACCATCGCTGTCCTCATCATCGTCATTATCACTATCATCATAATCAGAGCTATCTTCAGATTCTGTTCCACTACTGCAACCAGCTAGAGGAGCCACTGGTTGAAAACCTGCAATAGAAGATTCAGCTGCTGCCACAGCCTCAGGAGTCTGCAGATCAGCAATACCCAGCATCAAATCCTGTGATCGGATGCATCCAACAATTGCAACCCATTAGCAACTAGTTAGTCTAAAAAACAAACAAACAAACAAACAAACAAACAAAATAAAGCAAAAACGAAACAAATTTCATATACCATTTCAATGTATTCAGATTCATTCCCCGTGAGCACCTCAATATCATAGTCCTTACCGGAATCGTCCTACATTTACATTATAATCTTAGAAATAAAGAGAACATGAATGGAAACCAGGCACACAATTTACTCTTTCCTCATCAGATTCATATGCATACCTTTGCATCAAGCTCCAGCTTTTTATTAGCTTCTGATATGACTCCTAGGAAATCTTTCACTTTTCCCAGAACTGCAGTAAAGTGAGGAAATTGGGCATCAAATTCTGGGGAAAAGCATATTCTATAATTCCTTTTTTCTTTTTTTGGGTAGAAGCATCAATTTCCCTCAAAGATTGTTGGTAATTTTGATAACAATACAGAAATGCTAAGTAAAACCAAACCGTGTACACCATCAGCACCTTCTAGAAAATCTAATGCCGTCATCTGCAAGAAATCTGATCTGTATTCATCTCCAAAAGAGCTGATCGTTCCCAATATGCGTGTGGAGCCTTAAAAAATTAATGGTGTCTTTGTGATTTTCTTGCGAAAGAATCTGCTCCCCAATCTCCATGGAGCGTGTCCAGAATGCCTGCTGGTTGTGTGATCCCTTCCGTGATGATGGATTTTTCTTTATGGATGACGATCGGTGTGGACTGATGGTGTGTTTTTGGATGTGTGGTCCCCTAAAAAAATAAAATAAAATAAAATAGAAAAGGTATAGGCTCTCTAGATCTCCATGGTGAGTGCGTGTGGGCCGCCATACCTTCCCACGGAGTGGTGCATTGTGTCATGCTGAATCCGCGCACTCACAATTTGTATCACATGCAATCTCCATCATCCATGGAAGAAACATAGCAATCCGCATGTGGAAGCTCATTAGAAATCCCTTTATGGTAGCTTTTATTATTCTCTTCAAAGTTTCCCATGGATCCCTTTTTCTTTTCTGCAGCCCCGCAATCTGCCCCTCCGCAGTGCATGTGGACTAATTATATATATATATATATATATATATATATATATATATATATATATATATATATATATATATATATATTATGGTTGTGGAGAATATCCGAAGAATCAAATCAAAATCCAAGAATGAATATGGGAATATGGGGATGTGGTTTTGCATGGACAATCTCTGTGCATGACTCTTTCCTTTTTCAATAGTGTGCCTCCCCTACGCGTGTGGCTGTCCTTCCATTTTTATAGCAGCCCATGCCCATTGCTGATTCAAAATCCTTTCATACATGCGTGCTTATTGAAAATCTTTTCCAAAAACAAAAGCCAAATGAATCTCTTCATCCAAAAATATCTCCAAAGTGTCCTAATCTCCTTCCTATTTGTGGAAGCCGTGTACACCAAGGGATCCTCTCCAATTTGCAGTACTCTAGTCCCATGCAAAACAAAATAAAGATTAAAATAAAAAGCATGCAATTGCAAATTAAAAATCAAAGTTATGTAATTAAAAAAAATTAATATGTCAATCACATGCATATTTAAAATCAATTATTAATCACACACAGGCAAAAAATCGAAGTACCAAACTCATGCAAAAATAAAATAAAATAAAAATTAGAAATCATGTAATTTAAAATGAAAGTAAACAAAACCAATCACATGGACACATAAGAGAATAAAAATATTACTTCATACAACTTAAAAAGAATAGAATCTTCAATCTCATGTTATTTTCTAAATCAAGCCAAACCTTGCTTAAACTCAAAATGAAGCAATCAAACTCAAAAACTAACCAAGTGATCTAGGCCTATAGAAGCATCTAAGTGAAACCTATCCTTAAAAAGATATAAGTGAGATCTAAGTTTAGCCCTAAATAAGAAGCCCTTGAAGGTGACTCAGAAAAATTAGGTCAAATGAGTGTCGATGGACCACTAAGGGATGATAATGAATCAAGAGAGAAGTATAGGAAGACACCTAGAGTTACATGTGCTAAGAGGACAAAATTGAATATTTACAAGTTAGATTCAATCAATTAAGAAAATATTGTAGGAAAACACTTGTTATCAATGAAGACACAACTTGCAAGCTCAACTTCAAGATGTCTTTTAATTTCCAAGTAGAAATTAGGCTTAGGAAATTGATACCAAGTGATATTTGTAGGAATGCTTATGCTATAATTTTTGTTTTATAGCATAATAACTCATTGTCGATGGACCACTAAGGGATGATAATGAATCAAGAGAGAAGTATAGGAAGACACCTAGAGTCACATGTGCTAAGAGGACAAAATTGAAGATTTACAAGTTAGCTTCAATCAATTAAGAAAATATTATAGGAAAACACTGTCGGGTTTTGTGGAGTCTAGTTTTGTTTGATCTAGTTTGGTGACCCAACCCGAATAATATTGCATGGCTTTTTAATAGGAGATTTACTGAGGCTTGTTGGGCCCGTTTAGCCCATTGTGGAACCCCCTTTTGTAATTAAGGTTTTTTAGTGTGGTGTGGTTGTCGTGTTATATATAGAGAGAAAATATTGTAGCCACTGGGGTTGTACTCTGTATTCTTCCTTGATAATAGTGATATCTCTACAACTCCGTAGATGTAGGCAAATTGTCGAACCACATAAATACTGTCTTGTGCGTGTGATTGTTTTTTCTTTGACGTGTGTTTTCTCTATTTTTTTGTTTTCTCATAGGTTGGAAATTTGGCTTAATTCCCTACAACTGGTATCAGAGCTTGGGTTGAAGATTTCTGGAAGAGTAAAAGATCACAAAGCACACAAGATGAAAAACAAAAGGAATTTTCACTGAAGGTGGAGTCGATTGCTCTTTCGTGGTGATATGATACAAAACGGTTTGTGTCATGGAGAGATTGAAGATTAACTTTATGTAATTTGGTCAAAGGTGGAGATTGTTAGGAAGTGTCCCAAATTCCTAATTAGTATAGATTTCTTTTTTGTAAAGAATATTATATAGAATATTTCTAGGTTGATATATTATTGTAATATTAGACTTCCTTATAGAATAAGGAATGTTGTTGGAAATATCTTTATAAATATTCTAGGTCATGAGGGGAAAAGTTATGAGATGGAAATGGGCTTGTAGAGACTATACGAGGTGGATAGAGATGTGAGGAAGAACGGGAGGTACCTGGTGGAGCGAAAGGGCTCGTAGTAAGGTATGGATACAAGGAGTGGGGAAACATGAGATGTTTTGGGAACCCAATAGTTGTATATGGTTCTGTCCTCTATAATATTCTCTATTGTATAGTGGAATCATTCTCTCTCATCAGTGGACGTAGGCATGGTTGGTTGAACCCCGTTAAAACCTCGTGTACTGTATGTGTAATTGTTTTATCTTTGTGTTCTTGAACTAACATTGTTGGCATCAAAGCTTTCACTGGCATAACAATTGGTAACAAAACCTAGGGTTAGGTTTGAGCGGGAGCAACGGTAGAGGAAGCAGGAAAGACATCTGGAATAGAAAAGTTCGATGGCACAGACTTTGCGTATTGGAGGATGCAGATTGAAGATTATCTCTATGGGAGGAAATTGCATCTGCCTCTTTTGGGGATAAAACCTGAGAGTATGAAGGCTGAAGAATGGGCATTTCTTGACATACAAGTTCTAGGAGTTATTAGGTTAACTCTGTCTAGGTCTGTTACACACAATGTTGTAAAGGAGAAGACCACAGCAAATCTGATGAAGGCTTTATCTAGTATGTATGAAAAGTCGTGCGCAAACAATAAGGTGTATCTGATGAAGAAATTGTTCAATTTGAAGATGACAGAGAATGCATCAGTAGCACAACATCTAAATGAATTTAATACAATCACAAATCAATTGTCATCTGTAGAAATTGATTTTGATGATGAGATTCGTGCTCTAATCGTCTTGGCTTCTTTGCCAAACAGTTGGGATGCAATAAGGATGGTAGTAAGCAATTCTATGGGAAAGGAAAAGCTCAAGTACAATGATATACGAGATTTAATTCTAGTTGAGGAGATTCGCCGAAGAGATGCAGGCGAAACCTCAAAATCTGGTTCTACCCTAAACCTTAAGACAAAAGACAAAGGTAATGAAAGAAATTCAAACCGGGGTAGATCAAAATCCATAAATTTTAATCGGAACATAATCAAATCTAGATCAGGCCAACAAGTACAATGTTGGAACTGTGGGAAAACAGGTCACTTTAGAAGGCAATGCAAAATTCCTAAGAAGAAGAATGAAGATGATTTTGCTAATGCTGTAATAGAAGAGGTACATGATGCATTACTTCTTGTAGTAGACAGTCCACTTGATGATTGGGTTCTGGATTTAGGAGCTTCGTTTCATACCACTTCACACCGAGAAATCATACAGAATTATGCTGCAGGTGATTTTGGTAAGGTGTATTTGGCTGATGGTTCAACCTTGGATGTTGTGGGTCTGGGAAATGTCCGGATATCGTTGCCCAATGGGTTTGTTTAGTTACTGGAGAAGGTTCAACATATTCCTGACCTGAGGAGGAATCTGATTTCTGTTGGACAACTTGATGATGAAAGACATGCAATACTATTTGTTGGTGGTACTTGGAAGGTTACAAAGGGAGCTAGGGTATTGGCTCGTGGAAAGAAGACTGGTACTCTGTATATGACCTCATGTCCAAGAGACACAATTGTAGTTGTTGATGCAAGTACTGATACAAGCCTATGGCACCGCAGACTTGGTCACATGAGTGAGAAAGGGATGAAGATGCTGTTGTCAAAAGGAAAACTATCATAATTGAAGTCCATTGATTTTGACATGTGTGAAAGTTGCATCTTAGGAAAGAAAAAAAATGTGAGCTTCTTGAAAACTGGCAGGACACCGAAGGCTGAAAAATTGGAACTAGTACACACTAATTTGTGGGGGCCTTCTTCGGTTGCATCCCTTGGAGGTTCAAGGTACTACATCACTTTTATTGATGACTCAAGCAAAAAGGTATGGGTTTATTTTCTGAAAAATAAATATGATGTATTTGAAACTTTTAAGAAGTGGAAGGCCATGGTTGAGATAGAAACAGGTTTGAAAGTAAAATGTTTGAGGTCAGATAATGGAGGAGAGTACATAAATGGAGGATTCAGTGAGTATTGTGCTACACAGGGAATTAGGATGGAGAAGACTATTCCTGGGACACCACGGCAGAATGGTATGGCTGAGCGCATGAACAGAACTCTCAATGAGCATGCTAGAAGTATGAGGTTGGATGCTGGACTACCAAAAACTTTTTGGGCTGATGTTGTTAGCATTGCAGCTTACCTGATAAACCGAGGACCATCAGTTCTCATGGAGTTCAGACTTCCTGAGGAGGTTTTGAGCGATAAAGAGGGGAAGTTTTCACATTTAAAAGTTTTTTATTGTGTTTCTTATGTTCATATTGATTCTGATGCTCGTAGTAAACTTGATGCAAAGTCAAAAATATGTTTTTTCATTGGCTATGGTGATGAGAAATTTGGCTATAGGTTTTGGGATGAACAAAACAAAATCATCAGAAATAGAAATGTGATATTTAATGAACAGGTTATGTACAAGGACAGGTCAACTGTAGTGTCAAATGTTACAGAGATAGATCAAAAGAAATTTGAGTTTGTCAACTTAGATGAATTGACTGAAAGTACTGTCCAAAAAGGGGATGAAGAAGATAAGGAGAATGTAAATTCACAGGTAGATCTGAGTACACCTGTAGCTGAAGTTCCCAAATCTTCCAGGAACATTAGACCTTCACAACGTTATTCACCTATTTTAAATTATCTCATGTTGACTGATGGTGGTGAGCCAGAGTGTTATGATGAAGCCTTGCAAGATGAGAATTCAAGCAAGTGGGAGTTAGCCATGAAGGATGAGATGGATTCCTTGTTAGGGAATCAGACATGGGAACTAACTGAATTGTCAATAGGAAAGAAGGCTTTGCACAACAAGTGGGTATACAGAATAAAGAATGAGCATGATGGTAGCAAACGTTACAAGGCTAGATTAGTTGTTAAAGGGTTCCAATAGAAGGAGGGCATTGACTACACAGAGATATTTTCTCCAATTGTGAAGATGTCAAAAATCAGACTTGTACTAGGAATGGTGGTTGCATAAAACTTACATCTTGAGCAGTTAGATGTGAAGACAACATTCCTTCATGGTGACTTGGAGGAAGACCTTTACATGATTCAGCCAGAAGGGTTAATTGTTTATGCACAAGAGAATTTAGTCTGCAAACTGAGAAAAAGTTTGTATGGCCTTAAACAAGCTCCTAGACAGTGGTACAAGAAGTTTGACAATTTTATGCATAGAATTGGGTTCAAGAGATGTGAAGCTGATCACTATTGTTATGTTAAGTTTTTTTACAATTCTTACATCATATTACTGTTGTATGTGGATGATATGCTTATTGCAGGGTCTGGCATTGAGGAAATTAATAATCTGAAGAAGCAATTGTCCAAACAGTTTGCAATGAAGGATTTAGGAGCTGCAAAGCAAATCCTTGGTATGAGAATCATTAGAGACAAGGCTAATGGTACATTGAAGCTTTCACAGTCAGAGTATGTGAAGAAAGTTCTCAACAGGTTCAACATGAATGAAGCTAAACCAGTGAGCACACCCTTGGGGAGTCATTTTCAAACTAAGCAAAGAACAGTCACCGAAGACAAAAGAAGAAAGGGACCATATGAGCAAGGTGCCTATGCCTCAGCTATTAGCAGCTTGATGTATGTTATGGTGTGTACAAGGCCAAACATTGCACATGCAGTGGGAGTTGTGAGCAGATTCATGAGTAGGTCTGGAAAGCAGCATTGGGAAGCAGTCAAGCGGATTCTAAGATATCTGAATGGTTCATAGATACATGTCTTTGCTTCACAGGTGCAAGTTTGAAACTACAAAGTTATGTAGATGTTGATTTTGCTGGTGATATTGATAGTATAAAGAGTACTACTGGGTCTGTTTTTACTCTAGGTGGTATACCTATATCATGGGCTTCAAATCTACAGAAGATTGTTACTTTGTCTACTACAGAAGCTAAGTATGTTACAGCAACTAAAGCTAGAAAGGAGATGATTTGGCTACATGGTTTCTTATATGAATTGGGTAAGAAGCAAGAGATGGGCATTCTACACAGTGACAGTCAGAGTGCAATTTTTCTTGCCAAAAATTTGGCTTTTCATTCAAAGTTGAAGCATATACAAACAAAATACCACTTTATCTGTTACCTTGTTGAAGATAAACTGGTAATACTTGAGAAGACTTGTGGATCTAAGAACTCGGCAGACATGTTGACTAAGGGTGTCACTATTGAGAAGTTGAAGCTGCGTGCAGCTTCAATTGGTCTTCTAGCTTGAGGACAGGATGATGAGTTGCAGGGATGAGGGATTATTCTTTGGAGGATAGCGGTTTGATGTTGGTGATTGAACTAGTCTCCAAGTGGGAGATTTGTCGGGCTTTGTGGAGTCTAGTTTTGTTTGATCCAGTTTGGTGACCCAACCCGAATAATATTGCATGGCTTTTTAATGGGAGATTTACTGAGGCTTGTTGGGCCCGTTTAGCCCATTGTGGAACCATCTTTTGTAATTAGGGTTTTTTAGTGTGGTGTGGTTGTCGTGTTATATATAGAGAGAAAATATTGTAGCCGTTGGGATTGTACTCTGTATTCCTCCCTGATAATAGTGATATCCCTACAACTCCGTGGATGTAGGCAAATTGTCGAACCACGTAAATATTGTCTTGTGCATGTGATTGTTTTTTCTTTGGCGTGTGTTTTCTCTATTTTTTGTTTTCTCACAGGTTGGGAATTTGGCTTAATTCCCTACAAACACTTGTTTTCAATGAAGACACAACTTGCAGGCTCAACTTCAAGATGTCTTTTAATTTCCAAGTAGAAATTAGGCTTAGGAAATTAATACTAAGTGATATTTGTAGGAATGCTTATGCTATAATTTTTGTTTTATAGCATAATAACCCATTGATATTCAACAATATTTATGTATTAAAGCATTAAACTTTAGGTCCATTTATATTCAATAGATTCAACGTATTTTAATGTTAGACTACAAGTCCAAATATTCCTCATTTCATTAACAATTCTAACTCTGTATATATTGCATCTTTCCATTTTGGTCAAATATTTGTGTCAACGTGGCTTACATAATTCATAATTTCGAATCTTCATCATTCCTTATGATATCAAAAGTCATCTAAAAAGAAGATACATTGTCAATGACAATATTATTTTGATCTCATTTTCCTCTTATCAGGTTCATAGCTAATAAAAAATCTCTTTTACTTTCAGATATGAAGATATTTATGTCTCTTTAGGGACCATTCGTTCAATTTGTGCTTGTTTACAAACTATTTGTTCAATATGTGCCTTTTCAAGGGCTATTCATTCAATATGTGCTTTTTCAAGGAGTATTCATTCAATTTGTACCTCTTTAAGTGTTATTTGTTTATCAATATATGCCTCTTCAAGACTTATTTGTTTAATATGTACCTCTTTAAGGGCTATTTATTTTAGTTGGATCTCTTCAAGGGTTATTTGTTCAATTTGTGGATGTTAAAGGATAATTTATGCCTTTTCCACCTTTAGAGAATATATCTTTTCAACTAACATGTCTACAATACTTTAGTCATGTCTCATTCTCTTATTGAAACGTCAAGTTATTACACTTCAAAGTGTGTTTTAGATAACAATTGTAATATTATATAATTGTTCTTTAAAGATATCATTTCATATTTGTCAATAAAATATTTCCAAAAATTTCTTGTTATTCTTTCTAAATCCAAATTTTCATATCATTCTTTTGGAATTAGCTTTTCTCCCCTAATGGTGGGAAAATTGTCTCATCATAAAGACAATTTATACAACATTTTATTAAATTAGTTACTAAGTAAAAACTTCTAATTTTACAATTTATGTCCATGTGACTTTATAATGAATTGATGCATTATTGTTTATCCTAAGAGACAAAGTTGGTTATGTCAGATTCTTCTAGATCTAATAGAATGTAAAGTGTTATTCACATAGAATCAATAACATAATGTTAACTCTTCTAGAGTTTTTAATCAATTTTTCATTTTTTGACATGATATTAACATCAAATATTACCAATGTTGTACAAATGATAAGACAAGAGTTTCACCAAAATGACAACTCATAAAGCCTATTGTAAAAATCTTACCCTTTAAGGGTTTAAGAAAACTTATTATAAAGGGCGAGTTAAAACTTAAAAAGTAAAAGATTAGTTATTGTTGAGGATGTAAAAGTTTCATCCTTGGTACAAGATATTTAAGCTAACATAATTAAGCATACTAGAGACTAATCTTGAATATAAAATTTGAATTTTGCTACATGGAATTATCTCAATATTGACATAGAAACTAAAATATAAAGTGTCTCAATTCACAATTAAATTTATAAATGTGCATATTTCTTGCATGATATTAAACAAATTATCCTAGCATATTAAACAAATTATGTCATATATATAAAATATAACAAAACAGTGTAACCTTATTTTTTAATCAATTAAAAAAGTCTATGCATATATCAATTGACATACATTTTAAAGTTAAAAAGTTTCTATCAAAATCACACCATTATCATTTAATATACTTATCCACGTAATAATTATAATGCACAAATAATATAATGATAACACATGAAAATAATTTATTCAAATTTATTTATGGTTAAAATTTAATGCATGTTGAATTGCAACTATCTCATAAATATATAAAATATGATGATGGTGCAAACACGATTTTCTTTAATTCTTTTATTAATGAAATGTATAACAATCATAGCAAAGAAGTTTAAAATAATAGTATTATATATCTTCCAATAGCACTACAATATCACCTCATTAAATTTTATGAGTCTAAATTAATTTAAGATAAATATCATTTCAAGTTTATAACATCAATTTAATAATTATTGCCAAAAATATATCACCTTAATATAAAAATCATCACACATTATGAAACAAGATTATTGGAATATTATAAAGATATATATTATTGATATATATATAATATAATTAAAATTGACATGATAAGTCTCCTTGAATAATATTATTCTTAAATTAACAATATAATTATCCTTGTTTTATTTTTTTTTTTTTTTTTTGAAACATTGATAAAATTATATTAGAAAACTTTTTTTTTTTTTTTTATTGCTCTCATAGGTGTTGATAGAGGAGTATGAAAGAATTGCAATATAATTAAAATTCACAGTTGCTTGAAATATAATTATCTCATATTATATTGACCTTGATATAATTAGAAGAGGCTCCTTCACTTCTTATATGTTGATTAAAAAAAATGAAAAATAATGTCTTTTAATAAATTATTATCAAAAAGTAAAAGAAATAACTCAAAAGAGTTTAATTAGAATTAAATTCCTTTTATAAAAGGATAATATGGTAGAGTTTAAAAACTAAAGTCAATCTGTGGACCCCGCATTTCGTGCTGTGTTTCCCACTTGATGGTAAGCTCGATTTTCATTTGAAAAATGATTTTTTTTTATTGATTATTTGAAAATGACTTGGAGTCACCACTTATTTTTGTTTTATTTTTAAAAGGGTAAATAAAATAAGAAAGAAAAAACCCTAAGTGTGACTCCTTATTTGGAAAAGGTGATCTACGAAAAACCGGATCGGGTTCGGGGGTCAGGTTACTTATCGGGAAGGTACGGTAAAGACCGTAGCACCCCTCTAAGTCCCTAAAGTCAGGTCTCTACTAATAAAATGAAGCTTACATGACAATCAATGAGAAAAATCAATGAATACTTGAGCGATCATGCACATATGAGAGTCAAAAAATACATATAAACTAACCAGAGTGAGAATGAGTGTGTACCTGGGCAACGAACCATCATGCGCTATCAAGAGAGGGGGTTAGTGCACAATTAAAGAACAATAGTATGCATGTTAGAGAGTAGGATATATCAATCGTGTATCATAATCAAATCAGTCAATCAATCAATCAATCATAAATCACATATGTGGGGCCCCCACCAAAGCCCGATTTATATTGCATGAATTAATCCCATAAATTCCATTATTCGGAATTACGGAAAATTCGTTCATGCGTATTAAAGTCAAGAGGAGCAGAAGATTGTTTGAAAGCTAGAGCGGAATTAAAACTATTCGGGAGAAAATTAGATTTTTGAAATTTAATTGAAAAATTAGAATATCGAAAATCACTAGAAATTTGGAGTTTTAGAGTTTGTTTGGAATTTGGATCTTTAGGAATTAAATTTGAAAGAAATTGAAATTTTGAAAAATTAAACTTTAATGATTGGAATTTTTAAAGGAAATAAACAAATAAATAAATAAAATAATGATAATAATAACAAAAATAATAATGATTAAATAAATAAGTGTGAAAAATTAGAATTATGGGAATTGGGGATTAGAATTTGAAAACCAGAATTTATAATTATTGTTATTATTTTTTGAAGATTTATTTTTAGATGATATTTTAAAAATTAAATTTAGTAACTAGACTTTTTGAAAAATTTATATGAAGATGAAATTTAGAAAATAATAATAATAATGAGATAAACTAAAGTAAAACTTGGAGGTTAGAATGAAAACGTGTAAAACCAAAATAAAAATGGGCATGTACATTCCAGGATGGCCCACAGAAAAATCTTCCATTGACTTCATTGCCATGTGATGATTCCAAAGCAAGAAAATAATAATAAAAGAAAACCACAATGGTTCTCGGACGTAAGAGGAATGAATGGGTTTATAGGTATTTAGGTGGGGTAGGTTAGTGATTGCAGAGCGTAAAGGAAGAAAAGAAACTGAAGTATTAAAAAGCCACACTTCATTTCCTCGTTAATGGGCTTGAAAACAGGTGGATCAAAGGATTTTATTTTATTTTTTTAAATGTCATGAAGGAGGTAAAATCATTTTCGAACACAAATTAGGGCAAAAATGGGAACCATCAGCCATGGAGAACAAAACATAAATCTTCCCAAGATCAACAGAGACGCATCTCAATAATAATACATGAAGGGAAAGAAGAGAAAGAAACAAAACACAGTAGAAAACTTAAAGTTTCAGATAACTAACCCTGGACGACTCCTTTGTATCAAAAGGTTGCTTGGTTTCAAGCCAGCTGCAACCCCTCTCCTCTGTTTTAAACTTCCTCTATGAACGCCCTTTTTTTTTTTTTCTGTAACTCCTATAGGAGAAGAACCCAAATTCCTTCCTAACTCGCCAAACCTTTCTCAAAACTCTCCTTTATAGCCGGCTGCTCCTAAAAACTCCAAAAATCCTCCAAAAAGAAAACCTCACTCTCTAGCAATCCTCTTTTCTAAAACTCTCCCGCTACTACCCACCATGCTCTCCTCTTCCATCTCTAGCAAACCTGCTCTGTTTTTCTCAGCTTTCTCTCTCACCCTCCGTCCTCTCCATTAAAAAAAATATCCTCTGTTCTCTAAATCTCCTCTCCCTCTCTCACTGCAGCCTCCTCGCCATGGCAGCTCTCCCGGAATCCCTGCACCTGGCCTACTCCCCCTAAAAGCAACCTGCCCTCTGTTGCTCGCTCCCCTCAAACTTGCCTCTCCTTCTCTGCCACCCTTGCTGCCACCAACAACCCCCACCTCTGCTCCCTATCTTCACAAGCCCCAGTCCCCCTCTGTGTCTGTAACCCCCCTCCTCTCTCTAAAACTCTCCCTCTCTTTTTCTCTCTTTTCCTGCCAACCATCTCTACTCCTCTGTTCACCCGTCATCCTTCTGAAGCCCCCAACCACCACCATGGGCGAGGGCCACCTGCCTCGTCACGTGCTCCATGCGGCTGCTCCTCCAAGAAGCCCGGGTCCCCTTCAAATGTCATCCTCCCGGCGCTTCCCAAGTGGCAGTTAGGCTAAATATAAATGCACATATATATATATATATATATATATAAAACAAAGCCAAAGAGGGGGTCTACACAATCTTATTCAAATTCTTCTCTTTTGTTTTTTTTAATCTTTATAAAATAATTTATTCTCATTATTTTATCCAAATATAAAATTCATCATTTCAACTAGAAAGAAGTGAATTAAATAGTAAATAAAACATATAAAATTCAATGTTTCAAATAGAAGGAATCGAATTAAATAGTAAATAGCATAGAGAATATATAAATGGTATATCTTTATTAACATCAAATAGACATTTTCTTTTCACTCTCTTCGCTTTATCGATAATTAAGAGTGTGTTTGATAGGGATTTTAGGAAGTGTTTTTAGTTTTTTGAACATTTGAAAATTTTGATCTTTCAAGCATTAAAAATATTAGAAACATTTCGTAAAATTTTGCATCTACTCTCAAATTCCATTTAGAAAAATATGCATTTTAAGGTGTTTTTGTCTTTTGAATTATATAAAGGTCGCATTTTCTAATTGAAGTTTTTAGAGTAAATTTTTTAAAATAATTATTAATTAATAAATACCGATTTTTTTTAACTGCAAAACTGTGATTTCAAAGTGCTGTTTTATTTTGAATAAAAGAAAAAACGTGCATGGAAGTTATTTTCAATATTGTTGATTACTCCTTAGGAAAAAATTGAACATGCATGGAAGTCATTTTGATCTTGGTGCTAACTATTTTATCAGTTGTTGATGTTTACGTGTGAAGGCAGCCACACAGACTGTATCAAAGGGGGAAGTTAGGGGGAGCAAGACTTGGAGAGTATGATGCTTCTATTTTCCCCTATAAATACCCTTCAACCCAGCCCTCACTTGTCATCAAAGAAACTAAAAGATGGGGTTGTATAAGATTTCACTGGCACTCCTTGTTGGTCTCAGGGGGATATTTTAGCTTTCTGCACTTTGAAGTGGGAAAGTGATTTTTGGGTTTTTTTTTTTTTTTTTTCAAGACAAAAAATGCCATACAGGTGGTTGTGAAGAAAGGTATTTGAAAACAACATCTGCATTGTTGAAAATTTTTAATGAATATAAATGTTTATGACTTATATATAAATAAATAAATAACTAATAATTTTGAATATAGTAAAATATATAATTATTGAAATCCAAATAAATATTTTATCTTAATAATTAAAAGTTATGTATTTAATAAAATTAAAATTATTAATAATTTAATAAATCTTTGTGTTATTCTTATCATAATTTAAGTTATCAATATTAATGATAATAAAATAATAAAATGTGTTTATAATTTTTTTTTATTTATATATTTTCTCATTTTTTATATTTATTTTTAATTTTAATAATATATAAATTATATGTTTATGATATCCCAAATTTAACTAATCTTACAATTAAACCATGAATCAATCATTTTTCTAATTTAATAACAATCAATAATAACTAACATAAAATCTCATTATTAACCAATCTTATTTATTCTTGCTTTGGGTAAAGATGAAAATATTGGTAATTATGGATATATCAATACTTCGATTTTACGGATGTATCGGATATATCGGAAATATATAGGATATTTAAATATATATATATATATATATATATATATTGATTGGCTTAAACTCTGAGCCTAAATCTGGGTCTACCCGGATCCCATACTACAAATCCAGTCCTTACCTTTAAATGGAGAGCAGTTGAGGAAGTTAAGGCAGTTAAGAGGTTACAGTGTTACAGTGCTGCGGGTGGGTTTAATGAGGCCATTCAATGCCCAATCTGAAAATGCAGAATCCGGCAGTCAATATAAACTTGAAGTGGCCTTCTATTAATGTGAAAACTTGTACATACCTGCACTCAAGAAAAATTGAAACCCACTTAAAGTCACATTTATAAACGAATAGCAGTAGCCTTTGCCATATCTTAAATTTTTACACTGAATTTCTAACAGCCTCTTGCCCAATCCTAACACTTGATATTTCTCGAACCAATTTGTTTTCAAAAGCAATGGTACCATCTATAGGTTAATTGATTTGAATGGAGAGAGGTAGTCTCACTGTATATATGTGTGTGTGTGTAGCATTGTAGCCAAGTGTCCAGAACCAGCAGCCTAGAGCAAAGCGCAGAGGCAATGGACTCATCAGTACTGGAAACCCTGGTCATTGCTTGCGTCTTCCTCATGCTACCAAGCGTTTTCCTAGCTCAGAACTCGCCGGACGACTTTGTGAACGCGCACAACGACGTGAGGGGCACGGTGGGGCTGCCATGTCTGGTTTGGAACACCACTCTGCAGGAGTATGCCCAGTCATATGCGAATAACCGGAGTTCGGACTGCCTACTTTGGCTGTCTGGCGCTCCAGATTACGGGGAAAACTTGTTTATTGGTACACCGAACAACTACAGCGCCCGGGATGCTGTAAACGCATGGGCTGCCGAGAGGCAGTACTACAACTACGACACCAACACATGTATGATGGGGCGGGTTTGTGGGCATTACACTCAACTAGTCTGGAACACAACGACTAGTGTGGGGTGTGCGAGGGTGCCATGCGTGAATGGCTCGGTTTTCATCACCTGCAACTATTATCTTGCTGGTAATGTGATAGGGCAGCGCCCATATTAGTAGCTAAGTATGCAATGCATTCATGGGGTCGAATAAGTTAAATGCTCTCTCTATTTGTCTCTCTAGCTAAGTAACTGAAAATTGATGCTCTTGGGGTCTCGATGGTTTTACTACTACTACTCCATGTTTTGTTCTTGTTGAAGCCTCCACAAGTGCAGTTTCTATTACTCTTTTAGCATATTACTCCGAATTTGGTTTTTTTTCAGCCTAATTCAACATAGTCTATCAATTAAATTGTCATGCCCCAAGACCCACTCCAAGGGCATGACGGTCATTTCACACTTCAAACCCGAAGGCTTACAATGCAACCTAACCCAAACAATTATCTTGTAATCAGAAGTTACTAATTACCAAATACCTATTCAGAGTAGAAGAACAAAATCTAAAATCCTCAAAACTCAATTTCAAAACGAAAACATTCACTATCCAAAATCCATTGTCCAAATATTTGCAAACTTAAACAATTCAAGTATTAAAACAAATTTCAAAATCTCTAAAACTCAACTTTGAACTAATATAAAATTTAAAGGATCAATATCCAAATAGCTTCCAAATACCAAAAGATCCAAATAAACGTAACTAACAGTTAAACAAAATCTAACATAAAATCCTAAGTCAAATCCTAATGATACCATTCCTCAGCCTAGCCATCACTCCTCACCTGAACTAAGGGTACCTAAAAAGTAGTCAACAAATAGGAATGAGCTCACAGCCCAATAAGGAACATTAATGCAGTCCATTGATCAAATATTTCAAATTCACTTGCAAAATAGGAGATATTGTAATCAATCATTTTCATAAACTTGTGAGTTTTTTTTTTTTTTTTTTTTTGCCAATACATTCAAAATTTCTAACCGTATGCATTTATTTCTGATTCAAACATTTTAATATCAAATTCAATCAAAAAATTCCAATAATTTATTTACTCTGGTCATCAAACATCAAAGGGTGTCTGGTTAGGTGGGACTTTTCAAATGGGTGGCTAGCCTCAAATTATTCCTTTAAGGTGGATAGAACCAAACACTACTAGTACTAATAACCTCTAACCAAAACCCTTAGAGGCTAAGGTTCAAATCAATTACATTCCCCACCAAGAAATGTAAAGGTCAACTATTATATCTCATTGACAATGATCAAAAGTCAACTATTATATCCCATTGACAAGGGCCAAACAAACCAGAGTCAAATATTTATTTCATTTATTCAAATTTACAACATATAATATCTCCACATTTATTTGTCAAAAACAAAATATAAAATTCTAACATACTTTTCATGCAAAATAAGTTTGATCCATGCATAAAACGAAATATAACTCAAACATTTTCAAATAATGTATATATATATAAAAAAAAATTGTTTCAAAAAAATTTAACAACTGCATTAATTTCCCTTACCTCAAAAGAAGTCCTCAAAAACTTTGGAGAGAAAATAATCCTGAAAATCTACTCTTCACCTAACAAAATATAAGAGGAAATAACTATTACTATTTATCTATAATTTAACTAATCTATTCATTATTTAAATAAATTACTAAATTCTCAATTTGTTTCTAATAACACAAAGTCATGTCATTATTAAATAATATAGTACTCAGTACTCAAGTACCCATCAAAGTCTAACAATACGGAGTCCTGCTACTATTAAATATTACATACCCAAGTATCCATCAAAGTCTAATCATAGAGTATGTGAAAATCCACCAACTAAATTTCAACCATGAAATCCTTACAAAAAAAAAAAATTAGATGCACAATTCCCACACGCATGCAACCAGTGCACACGCGTCTTTTTTTTTTTTTTTTTTTTTTTGTTAACAAAAACTTAAGATCTCCCAAATTTCAACAATAAATCAAAATCTTAATTTTTCACTATTTGATATTAAAACGAATTAAAAAAATAATAAATTAACCCTAATCTAAATCGAAATCTTCACAGGAATCTTTTTTTTTTCTAAAAAAAAACTTAAGATCTCCCCAATTCCAACAATAAATCAAAATCTTAAATTTTCACTATTTGATATTAAAACGAATTTAAAAAAATAATAAATTAACCCTAATCTAGATTTGGGTTTTCCAAAAAACATATCTAATGTGCTTAAAAAAAATTAACTAATGAATCTAAAATATTAATCTAGGAGTTAGAATCTTACCTATAGAGATCTGTTCTTCAAACCCTGAAATCCGACTCCAATTTTACGTTCTCAAGAACTCTCTACGAACAGAAAAGTGATTCAGAAAAGAACGGGAAGAACAGAATTTTAATTTATACCTAGGGTATTTATTTGTAAAATTACCTTTTCACCCCTCTTCCTTTTTATTAAATTAATTAATTAATTAATTTAATTATTAAATTAATAATTTCCTAAATTACCCCTAAAAATAAAAACTTGGGTGTTACATAAATAATTGATATAACTAAAAACAAAATTGTGCATTAGAAAGCGTTTTTAACATATATAAAAAGTGATTTTAAAGGAATAAGCATATGGAGAAGTACTTGATAGGTAATCCTCCTAAAAACGCTTCAAGAAAAATATTTCAAATAAGAACACTCCTAAACAAAATTTAAGTAGTTTTAGATAACAAGCCAATAGCTTAATTCCTTATGAAAAATGAATTTTTGACTTCATGAATTTTTTTTAAACTTCTATCAGGTCAGGTCGAGCAAATCCACAAAAATGTTGTAAGATCATTCAATAATCATATTGACCAAGCAAAATAAACATAAGAGGAAAAAAAAAATTACACATAAGAAAAATAAAACCAAAAATCCAATCACTGTGATCTACAAACACACAATATAGAAATGGACCTGATAATAAGGCTAATTCAATGAGCTTGATCGATATATTGTGATTTCATCGTAAGGCAAAGGTCCATGACAGTAGGGTTAGCTTTAGGTGAAGGAGAGGATTGCAGTCAAGCATAGATGATTAATAAACATCAAATTAGAGGGTTATCCAAATTAAGGATAAAAATATCAATTTTGACAGATATATCCATAACTTGATTTTACAAATATATCTATAGATAGAATAAAAATATATCAAAATTCATGAAAATATTGAAAAACTTCTTAAAACTAATATAAGAAGTAATAATATATATATATATATATATTATTGATATATGAAGAAACTGATATATGAATTATGTAATTTGTAACATTTTATAATAATAGGTGGTATTTAAAAATTCATTTAATACTAAAATAATAATTTATCAAAATTAAAAATAAATTTAATATTAAAATGATGATTTACCTACTTTATAATATATGTATAATCACTACAACAAAAATAATTTATGGTGTCACTATTTATGGTGTCACTTTTAAAATAATGACACCATATGACTTAAAATTCATAAAGGTGACAGACACATCATATAAAATATTTTAATTAGGATAGATGATATTAATTTTAAGTTTAGTGTCAATTTTAAAAAAGTGACACCATATAAAATAAAAATTTTAAAATATTATAACTAAATGGGCCCACTTTGAGAATAATTATAGTATATATATAAAAAAAACTCATTGTTTCCACATTCCCACAATCCAAAAAAATCTCATTCCATAACCCATAATCATAACTTTCTTCTACCTCTCTTCTCACACCCATAATTCACACACAACTGTTCTTCTCTACTTTGTGGACTCTCAGGTAACCCAAAATCTCTTAGATCTATCATTTTTTTTTCTTTTTTTTTTATTAATGCCAAAATCTTTATTAACACAACTTATTTACATTCATTGATTTGGTATATTTGTAATGTAGATTGTGTAAATAGTGTTTTTTTTATTGAGTTGCAGGAAAGTAAAAATTAGTTTTAATATTCCACCATATCTTTTGTTTCATTGTTAAATCCATAAACCCCAAAACGAATGAAAATAAGATAAATGAATGATTTTTTAATATCTTTTATACTCAAAATGAGGGATAAACATTTTATAGTATGAAATTTTCTTTTGATCTTATAAGAAATTTCTTTTGATGAGATTTTCTGTTTGTTTTCTAGGAATATTATAGTATATTGTGATGAGGATATGTATAGGTGATATTTGAAAAATAATTTTTTAGAAAATTATTCTCAATATTGTCATCTCCCACAAATGGAAAAATGAAATAGTTTCCATATCATGTTGGAGTTGGTTTAGAATGTTGGAATTAACAATGATAAATTAATTTTATTTTCTATTTATTAATGTAAATGAATTGTTTTTTAAAATTTAAATAGGAATGAAAATTTTTATGATTATAAAAATTATCAAATCTCATATTTTGATTTTTTTTTTTAATTCTTTTACATGGTATTATGGTTAATATCTCATCTTGTCCTATTCATATTATTTTTTTAATTCTTAAAATATGTTTTTTGTTTTTTATTTTTACCTTCTTTTCTTATTGTTTTTATATGCGTTCACCAAAATTTAGAGTAATTTGAGATTGATGATGAAATTTCCCTTTCAAGGTTAAAAAATTTCTATAAAATCCTTTTATTACATAAATTTTCCTTCCATAAAACTTTTTTTTTTGAAAAAGTTATTTTATAATTTTCTTTTGATTTTCTATGAAATTTCCTTTAATTTGTTTATTTTCTAAGAATATTATAATATGTTGTGATGAAGATATTGGTTGGTAATATTTGGAAAATAATTTTTGAGAAAATTATTCTCAATATTGTCATCTCCCTCAAAAGGATTCTAAAAATTTGTTTTATTTTTGTCTTCTTTTCTTATTGTTTTTATATGCATTGACCAAATTTTGAAGTAATTTGAGATTGATGATGAAATTTTCCTTTCAAGGTTAGGAAATTTCTATAAAATCCTTTTATTACAAAAAATTTTCCAATCCCTTCCATAAAACTCTTCATTTTCTTCATTTTTCTTTTTTCTGAAAAAGATATTTGATAATTTATTGATCTAAAGAATATCAAAAGTAAAATTTAAAATATTGAATATCTTTTCCTTTGATGTTTTTAATCTTTTATTATTTTTATTTGAACATATTTTTCATATCTGGATTTTTTATTAATTATTTTAATTAGAAAAAATAAATATTAATTGGACTTATGACTGAAAAATTAATAATTTTTATGAAAGGTTCTTTAATTCTTTCTCATACTAATTTTTCTCTTAACATTTTTTAATAATGAATTAGGTTTTTTGTCTTATATACACAATCTTCAAGCTTGTTATAATATCATGTCATCTCATATTAGTAGTTGAAAACATTTTTATATTCCGTTACTAAAATTTTATTTTATATAATTGAGATGAAATTTAATGGGCATTGTTATTTCACAAAATGAACATTAAAAAAATATTGAAATTAAAAAAATCTATAAAAAGAATTAAATATTAAAAATGATTTTTAAAAGCACAATGAATTATAAAAAAAAAAAATTAAAAAGTGCATACTTTAAGTGGAAGATTACTATTTTCTAAAATTTTAGATTTATTTTTTTTATTTTCTAGTTTTGCTTTATTTTTTATTTTCTTGAATTGTTTTTATTTGAGTTCAAATGTGACTGCTTTGTTATGAGATTCATTAAAGAGATAATTGTTGATTCTACAATTATTGTATTAAAGGTTTTACTCATTTAATGAATTGTACTTAGTTTTATACTTCCAATTATTATGATATTAATGTTATTCTCATTTGATGATTAAAAAAAAAAACATGCATATTCTCAGGTAGAATTTGATGAAATTAGAGGAGAATTAACTTCTTTTGTATTACAACTAATCATGAATCATATTGATAAATCATGATCATGCATGGTGAGTCCCTTAGTTGTTATATGAATTTTCCATTGGTATTGTATAACATTACTTATTCTTTACAAACTATTTTTATATCAAAATGGGAAAAAAAAAAAAAAAAAAAACATTAGTACTTAGATTTGTTTATTTTTTATAACATCAATTAATTTTTATTTTCAATAAAACTCTAAATCTCATTAAACCATGAAATGTAGGTATACACTCTTGGGAAGACATTATGAAGAATAAAAAGAAAGGAGAAAGAAACAACAACATTTTGGGTTTTTAGATGTGACTCTTATGCCATACATTATAGGACATCAATGTTACTTTATTTGGTATTGAGAATTTTGGGTTTTTGGATGCAACTCTTGTGTCATTTTATGATTAGTCAGTTTTATGCATATGAAATGCAGGTATACATGAATGTTAGAATGCTTAACATTTCTAAATCATATTTTAATATGTATTCACTTTTCTTTTTTAGTTTCGGTGGGTTTGATGTACTATCATTTTGTAAACATTTGATATACAAATATCACTAGATGATGTAATGTATTACAGGTTAATCCATAAGCATTACGGAAATATAAGTTAAATGTGATATGATTATTATATTTATGGACAAAATATACACAAGTTGATCTTATTTGTTAATAAGCATTACAAAAATCAACAGGCTAATTAATAAAAAACAACCATATCTTCCATAATCATTTACAATGATGTGACACCATAACTCAAAGGTGATGCATTTAATATGACACCTTATATATCTCATGCAACTCTATATCAAATTAAATATAACTAAAAATATATGGTGTTGCTTCTGAATGTGTCACCATTTATCTGCTTTGGTGTCATTTCCAAATACGTCACCAATTGGTACTCTCTATGGTGTCAGTGGATAAGGTGACGCTATGTTGTAGCGACACCCTATGTTTATAGTGACTCATTATAAATGTCACCATATCTCTTTTTTCTTGTTGTGAATTATTATATTTGTATTTAATTTGTGATTTTTATGCTTTCAATAATAAATAAATAGGATTGGAAAAGAAATAATTAAAAACTAAAACTTTATTTTAACTTTTTATTTTTAAAAAAATATGTATAAAAAATTTAGGCATAAACATAAAATACATTTTATATATAAAATTTAGGCGTTCATATAAATTATATAAAATGTAGGACACATTAATAAACAATGGCATGGTTGGCCTAGTAGCATAAGGACTGCTTTTTTAAACCTAGAAAACCAAGTTTGAGTCCACATGTCGCAATGCAAAATCAGATTTTGCTCTCTTTGGTCTTAAGAATAAGTGATTGCCTTCTCCGACCCTTACTGCTCAGCCTGAGAACGAACGTTCCACTTATTGAATAAGGTTCTATGATCGGTCCACAACCCTTAGATGCCACAAGCGCCATTGGGGTGATCTTGTAGTTCCTTCGAGGTGGAGATGATGAGGTCAATCAATGGATTTTCCTTCCTTTTGCTGCATTTCGCTTAAAGGGTTAAAGGGAGATAATGCATCAAGTTGTCCGCAAAGGCCAACTTGATCCTCTTCCCCAAGGATCCGAAATGAGGGAACCCTAGGAGACCCACCGACTCCAACTACTATCCATATACGATCCATACTAGATCTGACCAACTGCTCATCCTACCTCTTCTATGTTCTTAACAACCCATCTTTGTCTCAATTTTCTTCCCCATTGCTTTGAAAAAGTGAGCCATTGGTTCAAGTACAAGTCCAACTGTAACCGCAACGACCCAATTGCAAGAGCAGAGCTCTACCAACTAAGCTTTAACTGTCAAAAAATCAGGACAATCCCGATATATTAGTCAAAAAAAGGTGGAAATACCAAAAATCATAATAAATGAGGAAAAAAATCTAGAAATATCAAGTCTAGATATATCCACCCAGATTTTGTGTGCATCTCTTCATATTTTTAGCCTTGTATACACATAAATTTCGTAAAAGTCCTGCAATGTAAGCAAACAAAACAATAGCAAAAATAATGCAAACAAAATATTTATTGAAATTTAAAATATTGTGGGTATAATCTCAAAAATAATATTATTTCCAAAAGAATATTTTTCCTCTGATTTTTTTTGCCTTAATCACACTTTGGAAGATATGATGACGTTTCCTTGATTTCAAAGATCAATCGAGGACCACAAATGGCTTATTCCTGAATGAACTCGTTAAATGGAGAAGAATATGTGTAGTAGTTTTGCAGGGAGATTTGATGAAGCTTTTTCTTTTATTGTGAAGCCTCTTTTCCTATATGGAGTTGCCTTTGGATTTTCTCCTCAAGATTTTCTTTTCTATATTTTTCTGATTTCTGAATTCCCCCATCCCCTTTCTTGAAAGAAGAGACTTCTATTTATAGGTGAAGATAAGGATTTTGAATTTTGAATTCTCGGAGTTTAGTTGATTAATTCAAGGGATTTGGTTCCTTAATTTAGCAAATTTTCTTCTCCTGGAAGGTTTTACCAATAAGATAATTATCTTTTTAATAGTTGGAGATTAGGAAAACTTATGGAGGTTGATAACCCACAAACATACATAGGTTATCAATCCTCTAAGTGTAAGGTTTAGAGTATGTGAGCATACTCTATGAAGGTCCACTGTACTGTGCTCTAATGGTGTTAGTTATCATGTCTTGAAGTTGTTGGACAGATAATGATGCCACTGAGGTAGATTCCGTCATTTGTCTCTCGACTTGCACCATCCTATACACATGTGGTGCATCATCAAGAGGAGATGCAACATTCGGAAGGTGGTTGAGTCATTGACTTGACTCACCTGTATTTTGTAATTGTGCCTCGACCTTGTTTATGAGGGATGCTATCTACATATCCTTCTCCTCGACCGTCTTGGTGAGTTTAGTGATGGCGCGAGCTATCTTTGCTAATTGTTCCTTTACAGATATAGTGTCGGTTGTCATTACCAATATGGTCATTGAGAAGGGAGAAATAAAAGAGTTGGAACGATTTGAGTAGTTTTCCTCCTTTGACATTCCAATTGGCGATTTGGAGTGTTAGTTAGTGCTGGAGTTGGCATCGGTAACAGAGCAAAGAGATTTATCCCCAAAGTCCTTTAGTGTTGAAGAGAGTTTTCCCCTACTACGAGGACTATGGCTCTTTGTCCCCACAGAGACCAAAGTGATGAGTGGTTGGTGTTCATCACACGTTCTTATCGGTATTAGCAAACAAACAGACTCACTTGTTTGTTTTGTTGAGAGTGAAGATGTTGATTTTGCTTTGCTATGAGTCATGGGACCCGTAGCGTTGTCGTGTGTCGATTGCGCAACGATGATCTTGTCATTGCCCTTATTACCATGCACAACTTGAGTTCTTTTGGGTGTCATTGACATAGTAAAGATCAATCTTCTAATCAAAAGAGATGAGAGGTAGAGAGGTCCCATCGGGCATGCCAGAAATTTGTAAGCACAAATTTCATAAAAGTCTTGCAAAATTAGCAAAACAAATAGGAAAATAATGCGAACAAAACATTTTTTTGAAATTTAAAGATTGTGAATACAATCTCAAAAATAATATTTTTTCGAAAGAATATTTTTCCTCTGATTCTTTTGCCTTTATCACACTTTGGAAGACGACAATGACGCTTTCTTGATTTTGAAAATCAATCGAGGGTCACAAGTAGCTTATTCCTGAATGAACTCGTTAAATGGCAAAGAACATGTGTAATAGTTCTACCGTTTACCGAACTTACAAGAAGATTTGATGAATTTTTTTTTTTTGCTGTGAAACCTCTTTTCCCATATGAAACTGCCTTTAGATTTTCTCCATAGGATTTTCTGATTTCTCAATTTTTTATTTCCAAATCCTCCCCCCGCCTCCTCCTCCTTGAAAGAGACCTCTATTTATAGGCAAATCTGAATTTTAAATTCTCGAGTTTAATTGCTTAATTCAAAGGATTTAATTTCTTAATTTTATCAGATTTTCTTCTCTTGAAAGGTTTTACCAACAAAATGATGATGATAATAATAATAATAATAATAATATTATTATTATTATTATTATTATTATTATTATTATCCTTTTTATAGTTGAAGATAAGAAAAACTTATCGAGGATATCTATTATTACTGTTATTTTTTTTATTTATTCATTTTGAAGACCAAATTAGTGGTAATTTAATTCACTCATTTTTTTGTTACACCTTGGTCCAAATTTCATACATTTGTCCAAAATGAGGCTGCACAAAGACATTTCTGTACCTCTCAATGAACTGGTATATGGAAAGGTATTGGGAATATAATGGAATGGAAAATTTAATTACCAAACTGAAATGTAGAAAATTTAATGACGACAACAGATTTGGGAGAACAAAAACATCACAAAGCTTCCACGACATTCACAATTTGAAGGGTACTCACAGGACTGTTTTCTCCATTGGCTGTCTGGTATGGCATATGCCCTGATAGACACTAATGAAGAAGCAAAAATCCCACTGCTGCATAAATTACAGCCTCATCAGACATTCAGAAAGCTCCCTCCTTCCTGCAGAGAAAGGTCTTTCATACTTGCTGCAACCCTTATAATCCTAATGGTTTCCCTCTCATTTCTAGAAAACAATCCCCATGAGTAGATTTCACTGTCCTACTTCTAATTAAGATTCTCACGAGAGCTCAACAATCTTTGGCCGCTTTTTTGAACCCCCATTTTTTTGGGGCACTTCCATGGAAGAATCCCCATGAGCAGACTTTGATCTTTTATGTTTCACAACAGAGCATGCTTTATTATTATTTTTGTCATCATTTTTATCATCATCGCTGTCCTCATCATCGTCATTATCACTATCATCATAATCAGAGCTATCTTCAGATTCTGTTCCACTACTGCAACCAGCTAGAGGAACCACTGGTTGAAAACCTGCAATAGAAGATTCAGCTGCTGCCAGAGCCTCAGGAGTCTGCAGATCAGCAATACCCAGCATCAAATCCTGTAATTGGATGCATCCAACAATTACAACCCATTAGCTGCTAGTTAGTCTAAAAAACAAACAAACAAACAAAATAAAGCAAAGACGAAACAAATTTCATATACCATTTCAATGTATTCAGATTCATTCCCCGTGAGCACCTCAATATCATAGTCCTTACCGGAATTGTCCTACATTTACATTATAATCTTAGAAATAAAGAGAACATGAATGGAAACCAGGCACACAATTTACTTTTTCCTCATCAGATTCATATGCATACCTTTGCATCAAGCTCCAGCTTTTTATTAGCTTCTGATATGACTCCTAGGAAATCTTTCACTTTTCCCAGAACTGCAGTAAAGTGAGGAAATTGGGCATCAAATTCTGGGGAAAAGCATATTCTATAATTCCGTTTTTTCTTTTTTCTTTTTTTGGGTAGAAGCATCAATTTCCCTCAAAGATTGTTGGTAATTTTGATAACAATACAGAAATGCTAAGTAAAATGTGAAAATTCGGTGTCATGCATCCTACTGCTTTCCCTTCATCAATATACCCTGAATGTCATTCTATCCTCCCAAGTCCCAACCAAAAATTAGCCATCAATGCCCATGATATTAAAAGGTATCAAACTATTTGTTCTTTGAGATCATAATTAGAGATATAGCATATGCTAAATACTAAAGAAACCAGGAAAAAAAGTCAACTATATTAATGATTTTAGTTCTTGTACATCAAGAACAACAGACATGGTATGTTTGAGATAACATAGAGCCCACAACTAGATGATCACTCCAAAACTAAATATCAATCACAACAATAAGAACTTCTAAATAATGATGATGAAAGATTTCATAATTGGGCAATGTTTTGTTATCACATCTGAGGGAAAAAAAAGAGGGGAAAAAGAAAGCAAAGAAAAGGCTAAGGAAAATAAAATGCAAGTCTGAGCACAACATTTTTGTTTTTTATTTTTCATCCCTCCACTCAATTTTCCTCGCATATTTGAACAGAAAGTTCAAAAGTGTTTAAATTGTATATGTAAAATTCTCCCTAATTCCATCATATTTTCTCTTCATAATCTTTGACCAAACAAGATAAACTTTTTTGTCCTCACCTCATTGTTTTGAGATTCAAACTTTAAATACTTCTAAAAGAAAGGGGAGAAAATTCAATCAGAAAATAGCATAACCATGTTAGCTTTCATACATCTCAACCAAATGACACTTACAAAGCAAAGATTGAGGAGTAGCATCCATGATGGATGTTCACAGTAGAGAACACACTATTAGATGGTCCCAGTTGACATCCTGTTCCAAAAATACAAATACTGGGCTGACTTGAAGACCCTCAAGCCTAACCAATTGTTTAAAAACTTCAAAAATCTAGAAACTAAGCTATATATGAAGGTCATTAAAAATATATTTATTAAAAATGAGATAAAATAAAATAAGAAGTTTCCTAAATTTTTAATAATAAATAAATTGCAACAATTAAGTTCTTGGTAGGGGTATGCATCCTTTGACTGGTTCTGTTTTGAGCATTAAAATCTAACTAATCCGATATAGTTAGTTTGGATGCACATAGAACTAAACTAACCAAATGTGAGAGAACTTATCAATTTGATTCAATTTATGAACAATGACTGACTAAATCAGCTATTTCTGTTTGCTTGGGATAAAACCCAACATGGCTAAAATTGAGCATGCAGGGCAAAAAACATTAATAATATACTATTGCAACATGATAAAAAAACCTTAGGCTCTATTCATATCATTCTACTACAACCCACATGAGAAACAACTAAGCTCTAGAGTTACACTAACACAACTAAATTCACATTATTATAACACACATCATCCCAGTTTGTTCAAAAGTATGAAGAATCATAAAAATTAATATTTCAAATCATAAAAATTAATATTTCAAACCATGAAAATTTACATCATAGGGAAGCCAATATAAGACAGGTATCCATATGAGTATATAAATAATTGTCTTTGCGGTTCAGTTTACTTCCAAATTTTGGAATAGGAAACTGTAGACCAAACCAGTCCAATTTGGTTTTAAGCTTATAAAACTGAAATTATGAAAAACCATGTAAAACTTAATCATTTCGGGTAGTTTTTCTGGATCACTTGGTTTTTTGTACACCCCTAGTTCTAGGTATTAGGCATGAAGATGAAATTAAAATACTAAAAGAAGAAATATATTTATCCTCCCTTTCACTCCTCATAGAGGTTAGAAACCCTTCAAATAAAAATTTAAAAAAAAAAAAAAAAAAAAGAGAAAGAAAAAGGGAACTCAATACTAAAAATATTAAACAGCTAACTAAAGCAATCCAAAAATCAAGGAAGTCTCATTTAATCACAAAGTTTTTGTTAGTTAATAATAAAATAATAATCTAAAGTATCTTCTTACAAAATGGACCTCTTTTCTGTACATAAAAAGTAGAATGGTTAACATTCATTTCCTATGAATCAAAATGAAACAAAATTTTACACTCACATCAATGTTTTAAAAAGCTAAAGGCGGTCTTCAAGCGTTTTGCCCAAGTGAGGCAGAGCGTAAGCCTCAAAGCAGAACAAGGCACAAGCCTCAACTTAAACAAATAAATAATAAAAAAATTACTAAAAAACAGAAACTTGCTCATAAAATCACAAGAAAAATGAAAAATAAAAAAAGCATAAACTTTGTAATAATAAAATTAATTATTTGTCATCGTTAATAGCTTCTAATTTAGTTCCTTTTTTCCCTCCTCTAACATTTGACCCTTTCTCATAGTTTCATCAAATAATTTTCAACGTTACTGTCACTAACCACTATCTCTAGTAAGGTCCTCTACAAGGGATATAATCATATCTAAATGCTATATTATCCACTCAATCTTCTTCTTCATTATTTTGTTAATAGTTTCTAATTTAGTTTATTTTTTCTCTTCAAACATTTTACCTTCTCTCATAGTTTCATCAAATAATTTTTAACATTACTGTCCCCATCACTAGTAGGACCGTTCAAGGGATATTATAATTGTATCTAATTGCTATATTATCCCTGTTAGTGCTAATATCCCCCCAATCTTCATTATTTTTTTCCTATCTATCAATGATAAAATAATACACACACAAACACACTAGGACAGTCAACAGTTCTACTATTCTTTTTTCGTTTTTTTTTTTAATTCATACCAATTTCTCTATTCTTGCTTCTCAAACTCTCTTTTTCCATTCCATTTAAAAGGTTAATTGGAAGTCAACTAAGTTCTTATTTTGTAAAAAGTTTAACCAAGAGGGAACCTGATACAAAACTAAAGAAATCTATATCAAAAGCCAACAAAATCATAGTTGGCAATATAACTCATTAGAACTCATTGAATATTGAGGCCTATCCCTATTAGAAAAAATATATATATATATATATATATATATCAAAAGCCCACAATGACCGAAAACCCTTTGAATATTTGAGGCTTAGGCCTCAATAACCTTGAGGCTATAGCCCATGAGGCTTGAGCCTCAACAAGGTGAGGCTTGAGCTTAATTACCTTAATTGAGGCTATAGCCTCAAGGCTAATTTTCAGAGCCTCACCTCAAGGCATAAGCCTCAATAGCTTTTTAAAACACTAACTCACATCGAACCAACTAAAACAGAGTAGCACATTATTTGCCAAGAATAACATTATTGATGAATAGCAACATTATACAACCCATATATCTAACTGAAAGTTTTATGAAGTCATGCCTAAGGAGTATCCTATTGTAGAGGCTGTGGAATACAAGAAAGATGAGATGCGGGCTAATGGAGCCATGAGCTAGAGGGAGAGGTGCTGAATACAAAGATCCCACAAAACATGAGAACCATAAAGGAGCAATGAGAAATTACAAGATCATCAGCTGGCACATACACAGACACCCCACCTGCAGCCAACCATGCTTACACACCCAATCCCCACAAGAACACGCTTACATAGGTTCTTAAAGAGTAAGCATTAACAAGCAAAAAGCATATTAAAAAGGAGGTAAATTAGCACATTATACATGGTATTAACATGCTAATTGCAATGAATTGTAGTTTCTAATTTACAACACACACACACAAAGACAGGAATCCAATTGCCTTGGGATTTCTACATATAACAAACCAAACAAATCAGGAGTTTAATCTCCATAATAATGTTGCATTACTGGAACTACAGTTGTATTAGCCACCAACACTGGAATTTTTAAAAGTCACATGAAAAGTTGATAACTCGAGAGAACACTAAGAATCAATTAGACCCCTCATCTTTGTTAAAGATAAAGGCTGTTCCATCCACTAAGCCCTTTTTCATCCATTTAAAAACACCATCCCACGACAATTTTAAGTTTTTAACTCAAGGACAACAACAATCTTAGATGAGATGGTCTGTTATCCTAAGTCTAAACAAACTTACAAATATTGGAAGTCCAATTCATCTTAATGTCTTCTTCCTAATTCCAAACAAGCTTTTCCATTGAAGCAAACAGAGAATAACAATGACATCTTTGGACATATTGCATTTCCATTCGATGCCATACAAATAATTTCTAAGCAAGAATATTCTCCAAAGAGGTTCCTATTAATATAAAAGGCTAAAAAAGAAAAAAAAAATGTAAAAAAAAATGGCTACTTAGAAGAGGTTCAAATTGCGACAAAAGAAAATCCATCAATGCAAAACATTTTCATGAAAAATTTTCTCAATCAAATGAAAGTTTTCTATACCATCTTCATTGGAGTTCATTGATTGATTGGGTGAAGGCTAGGGTGTAAACCCTGTAGCTTCTTTTTTACAGTTGCCTTCCCTTTTTCCTCTTGGTGCTCTCTATGGACCTCCTATGTACACGAGTGCTCAGTGCACCCCCTTTTCATTAGGCTCTTTTTTAATTTTATATTATTTACCTATCCAAAAAATTATAATATATGTATATATATATTACAAAACATGAGGAGGAAGTTTCCTCTAAGTTTTTGTTCACTATGGGAAGAAAAAAGGGAACCAACATACTTATTTCCATAACCAATTGCACATGTACAAACAAATTCCGATAAAATTACTGCATTCAGCGCAAATCCTGAAAAAATTGGATTTAATTTGGAATTCCAGTTCAGTGGAGCAGGGAAATCTTGCTTTCGCTAAAGAACAATTGTCTATGTAACTTAAGCTTCCAAAAACAATGGTGTATAAAGCCATCAAACTGGGTAATTGGAACTTGAGCACCCAATCCAATTTCAAGACCCCAATTCACGGGAGCCAAGCCACCCTCTCTATTCTGATATCTTCTAAAAAAAATAAGGAATTAAATATTTTCCTTAAAAAAGAAAAATAAAAAAAGCTCTAAGTCCGATGAGTATTTGTTCACGATGCATGGGGAAAGGAGCAACTATCTTTGTACACCATAAAATGCATTATATGTAGAAGAAAAAAAAAAACCCATGAAAACAGTTTGCAGCTAAACAAACAGAAAACGAAACAAAAAAAAAATACAGAAATATCCTAAAAAAAAAATCACAAGAATTAAAAAATAAAAGAGAGAGAGAGAGAGAGAACAAAGTTACCTTGGCTTGAAGGCAGTGGGGTAGTGATGGGTTTTCCCTTAGGGTGATTAGGTTTCTGCAACTTGGACTCTGACCCATTCTTGCAAACAAGAAGTGTGGATTCTGCGGCATAGACACGTAGAAAAAGGTAATTTCCATATAGATGCCACCAATAACAACCAAAAAATAAAAAGGAGAAAACAAAAAAAAAAAAAAAATGACAGGAGAAAAAGAGAACCTAGGGGTGAAGAAGAAGAGGCCTTATGCTCCAAGTGCAGAAGATCATTGCTGGTGTGCCCCATCTCTCTGTCTTTGTCTCTTGCTGTGTGTGCTATTTTTCAGATGCACACCCCTGTTTGCTTATTGGCCTTGTTCTGCTAGATTGAAAATAGAGTATATAAGAGCTCAAAAACCTCTTATGCTTTTTTTCCTCATTTATTTGTTTCTATTAATTACACTTTGAAAAGTATAGAGTGTAGTTTCATATTAAAAATTAAGAGAAAAAGAAAGGGAATTAGATACATAACCCAGATTTAGTTCTCAGATCAATATGCATACCTTTGATCAAGCACCAGCCTTCTAATACCCTTTGCTCTGACTTCTAAGTAATATTTCTCTTTTCTCAGAACTACAGGAGAGAGAGGAAATTGAATTATTTTCTAGGGAAAAACCAGACTTTAATTTTGTTTTTTTGGTAGAAGCATCCATTTCCTTCAGAGGGTATCATTAATTTGAACAATACAAGCAAAATACTTGATAAAAGGAGAAAGTTCAGTGCCATGCATCCCTTTTATTTCAAGGAGGACCTGAATATGGTTAGTTTATCCCCGAACTCAATAATGCCTATCAATATTTTTAAACTAAACAAATGATAGGAAGAGCCATGAAAAGAACCAGCTGTAGCCGCCTTTTTTTTTTTAAAGGCAAGCAAAAATATATAATAATTGCCTAAAAAACCACACAACAAAGTACATAGGTTGTATACAAAGTATGCCAAGCAGCAAAGGAAAAGAGCAAGGGGCTTAACAAACAAAAGCCTTTCGCGAAGTCCCCAACCAATTGATGAAATTATCTTGAGCTCTAGCTTATTAATCAGTATGTTTGAAGTGACACAAAAGATACCAAAATATTAGTTCTTACTTCTTAGACATAATTATTTATGATCTAGTACATCATAACTACAGATATAGAGCGGAATGTGATAAGTAACATTAAATGATGATGACCCATTTCATAGTTGGGCTATGAATCCTATGATTGATTTCAACAACTCTGAAAGATACCAAAGGCAATCATAAAAGGAAAGGAAAGAAAAAGCCCAGAGAAATAAGACTCAACTTTTAGCCAAATAAATTTTCGTCACCTATATCCTCAATTTCCTCACTTATTTAAACAGGAAATTGAAAGTTCTTAAATTTTGTACAAGCTTCCCCCTAATTTCCATCACATTTTTTTTCCTTTCTCATTTCCAACAAAAGAATTTGATTTTCCTTCTAAAACCTTTTTCCATAGTCAAGATCCAAACAAACTCCTAGGCTAATTGTAAAAAGATAGGAAGAGAAACATAAACTCAAGTTGAAGTGTCTTATTTTTGTGTCAACCATGTTATGACCAATTTTCTCTTTGGTTCCAAATCAAATAAATCCATGGGAGCATAGTATCTTAAGCTTGATAAATGGGAATCAGATATATGTGTAGAATAGAGGCATGACCACTACGTAAACCCACTTATCAAGATTTTGAAGGCCAAAAGTCCTCATATTCAATGTTGTTTAACTATCCATATATAAATAGTGAATCTAAGTAAGAGGTAAACAACATTACAACAATCCCACTATAGAACAACATTCCAACTCTAACCACCTCTCTCATATTTCCAAACCCCACACAAACTTGGATTCCAAAAGGCTACCTCCTCATTAAGGACAATAACTAACTACCAAGCTTAGAATATGCCCAATAGATCAGTTCTGAAAAGAAAGGAGAGGAAAAGAAGAAGAGAAACCAATCTTCCTGAGCCAACCCACACTCGGAACTTCGAATAATTCAATGAGTCCGATTGCGAGAAAACCTACAGCAGTGAACAAGCACTGGCACAGAGTTGAAGGGGAGGAGATGACACTAGCATAGGTGGAGTAAGTTGGCTCACAACAGGAATTTTGGAGACAGATAAACCCTAGCCATCTTTCATTTCTTTCTGTATCCCATAAGATGAACAAGTGGGTCAAGGGTTTAGGATGTTGGCCCAAGAATGGGTTGCGTTATACGTATGGACCCAACTCAACCCAATTTATACCAATTTGTAATTTAAATTGAGCTTCTGCAGAAAAAATACTAGCCAAAATAAATTTGAGTTGACTTGGCTATTCAAGCAACCTAAAATAACACAAATCTAATTATCCTAAGATACATATTATAAGTAGTAAAAGTTTATAGACTTTGTTCTTCTATGCATATACATCGCCTACTTTCCCATATATTTCACCTTTATTATTTATCTATAACAATCATTAATACCTTCATGATAAATTCACCTATTTATTATTTATGGGGTTCGAGTTATAACCTATAAAATTAAATTCATTTTATTTATTTTCCACTTTAAACTTTTCATTTTACGAGTTCAAATTGAATGCCTGAGTAAGCACATTCAAGAGAGACATTAGAGACAACCCTGCTAGAAGAGGCTATTGTTTGAGAAATCAAAAGGCAATATCAGAAGCTTGATGTGGGTAGATCAGTATACTGGGGGTTTGAGGAATACTCCAAGAGGAAAACCGATTCTACAACAAAAACAGTTATTTCGCATGAATGTTACCTATAACTTACTTGAGGAATTCAAAGCATTTTGAGCCTTGTCATTAGTTTCAATAGTCTTTAAAGTTTTTTTTCAGGGGTACATTTTTCATATCCAGTTCCAGACTTGCCTGAAGGTTGGTCGGGTTCACCCATGTCCAATAGTTTTTAATTGATCTAGTCGGTCCAAGTCTTAGGTGGTGTTTGTCTTTTTTAAATTAATGTTGAATGCAATTTACTTTTAGATTCCAACTGTTTGTTTAAAAAAAAAAAAAAATTAAACTTATAACCTTTTTACCAATATTTTTAATTGACTAGAAAAAGTTAAATATGAAGCTTTTTTCTTAATCTAAAGAGTTAGCTAATTCATACTTCTAACCCCCAACCCTCACACCCCACACTCAGTATGAAAAAAACAAACAACTTAATACGTAATACTATTAACTTGTAATTAGAGTTAAGTTAAATTAAGTTCTATTTAAATTTTAGTAAAAAAACAAACACCATCTTAGCTTTTCTTGCTACCAACAGTACTTAGTTAGTCATTCTTCAATCTTCTCCACAGGATCTTCACCCAAAATTTTCTCTTAGAAGTAATTCCCTAAAACCCTAGAAGCTACCTTGATTTTCTTCTTTCTCTAATCTGTTCTCCATAACTTCCAAATTCTCCAACCTCTATACCTAGCTTCTACAACCTTAGCAAAACCAGAAGAGTTATAGTCTTTTGACCTTAAAATTTCAAAGCAAACAATTCTAAAACAGAGACGCTCATTTCCGAAAACAAAAACAGACACAAGAAAAATAAAATAGGATAAAATAAACATCAGAGAATAAAGCACCATCTCAACATACAGAAATGACAACAACACATAACCATGATTTGGAAGTTAGTTCTACTACCGAACTACAACCCCCAAATCTCGTAAGAGTGTTTTTGACTTCTTTTCTATAGTTTCTGAAATCCATTTCTTTCCTCACACTTTCTTAGCAACAAAACGGGATATAGCCACCGTGTTCTTGCTCAGAAATGTGGGGCGACAATTCGAAGTAAGTGGAATTCCACATCCTAGAAAACTATAAGATGCAGAAACCATAACTTGTAACGGAATTGCACATCCTAGAAAACTATAAGAAGCAGAACCCATAACTTGTAATTTTCTTCTTCACCTTTTTCCTTCAATTTCTCTCCAACCAAACAGAAGAGCAAAGAGGAAAAAAAAAGATCTGATAGAGAACGCAAAGGAAAAATACCCTCTTATGAGTCTGAGGAGCCCACTGATCTTCTTCGTCCTTTTGTCTCTGGCAGGTGGCTTAGGGCTTTGTTTCACCCAAGGATGAAAGTTTCCATTTTTTTCGCCGAAATTTCGGGTTTCGGTGGTCGGGGATACGAAAGAGGGGGGCGAAATGTCGATGGGAGAAATTTCGCCAAATTTCGGTTAAAATCGGCGAAAAAATCGGCGAAAAATGGATGCAGACCAAAAATCGGCGAAATCTTCAAAAAATAGCCGGACACTGCAATTTATCGGCGAATTTTCGGTTTGTATAGCCGATTTTTTTTCCGATTTTTCTGAAAATTTCCCGATATTTCCTACCAGTCCAGCCCGCGCACAGGTGACAAAATCTGATCATGATTTGCAGGCAAAGCTTGTGTTTTTTAGCCTGGCTCAAAAATCGTGGATTTAGGGTTCGTGAAATTTAAATCCAATGGCACAAAAGCAGAGCGACCCCTAGAACAGATCCAGAAAACACAGGAAGCAAAAAAAAAAAAAGCAATCTTTCTGGTTTTCCTTGGGGGTTTTGCATGGATTTTCTCGGAAATCAAACGAGGATGAATTTTCCCAGAAATCGAATGGGGGATGGATTTTCTTGGGAATCAAACGGGGTTGCAGAAAAATAAAAATAAATAACAAGATTAGATTAGTACCTGGGAGGATTGAGAGTGGCAGAGGAAAATAGGGCCTTTTTAGGGATTCTCTCGTCTGGAGGGCAACTTCAGAAAAGGGCTTCGGGTTTCGGGCTTCGGGCTTCTTGATGCCCGAGTGAGTGAAGTGGGTGGCCTTTTTATTTTTAGATTTAGTAGAGATTAAAAAATAAACATGAGAACAATTTTCCTCTCTCTATGTAAATAATTATTAATTATCTATGATTAAATCACTACTATGGATTAAAATTTGGTTTTTATCGATGATATTTTATGAATTAAAATTAATTTGATAAGATAAATTATTAATAATTTTAATTATTTAAATAAATTAATGTTAATAAAAGAAAGTTGTTACCACATATTTTTAATAAAATTTTAGAAATTAGATCTCAAATAAAATATTTTATTGATATTTCAATTTGGACCTAATGCATCTGATGGTCCAAATTGAAACTGGATGTGATCCAATAGTCAAAATTGAACCTCAAGTTATATGATAATATGTATAAATTATTGATATTTACTAAAATAAGTTTTTCATGAAACTTCATAATGAGTGTATAAGTACAACTGACATAATATAATTATGTTTAATATCGCAAATCATATTATATATATATATATATATATAATATATATATATATATATATATATATATATATATATCAAATTCTTCACCAAAACAACTTTAAATTGTTTATTATACTTTTAATTACATTAATACGAGGTTTTTTTACATTTCCATAAATTTTGATCAATTTTTTGCTTATCAAAATTTTTTTTCAAAATATCCGTCGATATTTCTCCGATATATCCGATATATCCGTAAAATCAAGTTACCAATATATCCGTAATTACCGATATTTTCATCATTAGTTTCACCAAACAAGCCCTTCTTTTGACTCATTTATTTCACACTGTTTTTACCATAGGTGTTAAATACATTTAAAAAAATTTATTTTATCCCTTTTAACTGATTAATTCAATAATAATTTTTAAAATAATTTATTTTTTAAAAAAATATTCTTTAAAATTAATTTTAGGTGTCTTCAATTTCATTTTTACTAATAAATGTACACATGTCAAAGCACGAGAAAGAATATGAAAAAGTCCTACAAAAAAATTAGTACTCATGAATTGAATTTATTCTTTTAAGACTTGTATAGAAATCAAATAAAGATTCAAAATCAAATAATTAAGTTAAACATGAAACCAAATTTGGACATCAAATTTTATGATAATAAAATTATTTTTTACCCAATTTTCTTAGATTAAAAAAATAAATACTACTTCAGTCCTTAGTCATAACATTTACTAATTTTAACTTAATCACACTTTATATTTCTTTTACACTAAATTTATAAAAATAAATAAATAAATAAAAATTGTGTTAATTATTTTATATATGTTTAAATTTTTTTTTTCTTTTCATATAAGAGCATTTTAATAAGAACAAAAATGAATTAATTTGAGCAAAAAATTTGTGGATTAAAAAAAATCTTTAAAAAAAAATAAAATTCTCAAACTAATAGCATTGTCAAACAAAACTCCTGAGAAGAGCTAAAGTGAAAATTTTGAAAAGAATAAAAAATGACAAAAGAAGATAAAATTTTTTAAACTTTAAAGAGAATAAAATTTATAATAAATGAGAAATTTGTAAAGTTTTCAAAATTTTAATGATAAATTTTTATAACATTAATTATATTAATAGTATGGTTTTAAAGAGAATGAAATTTATAACTTTAAGACATTTTTAGAATGAAAAAAGTGAGAGTAAATAAAAATTTGAATGATTGGTTTTCATACACTTTTTTTTTCAAAAAATAAAAATAAAATAAAAAATTTATATTAAATTTTAAAATTCTTACGGAAAAATTATTAACTTGTATTATATTGTTCAAAATTATTTTTAAAAATTATATTTTTAATTCACTTTTAAAAACCATTATATATTTTTGTAAAATTTATTATTATTTTTTGTTTCTAAAGATAGAAAATAGAATCCAAATTAAATTAAATAATTTCATATCAAAGAAAAATGTATAATATATCAAATTATTCAATCAATCAAAAAAATATAAGTTTTATTTTAAAAATATTTAGAAAAATCAAAAGAATTAAAATCTCAATAGAAAATTTTTCATTATTTTGGCAAATTTTATAACAAAATCTTAATATATTTAAAATAATGTTGTAATTATCTTAATAAAATTTAAATTTGTTTAAATAAATAATATAACCGAATTGTGAAACTTTTTATTCAATAATTATCTATAATATAATAAGTGTTATTATTAATTCATTATTATTTAATTAAATATAAAAGTTTAAAAGATTTAAATATCTTAAAATGAATAAAAATCACTTGTGGTTATAAAAAATTAATAATAAATATAAGTATTAAATACATTTTATTTATTTTCATAAAACACATTCAAATATGATTTAACATGGTTCAAATTTGTTATTAAAAAAAAACACATGATTTGTGGGAGAGTTCCAAACAAATCCTAATTATTTTTCATCTCAATTCTAAATCCAAAATCGAAAAAACACTTTACGATGATCTCCTACCATAACCAAGTTTCCCTCCATACATATTATAAATAAACCAAAATTAATTATTGAGACTAATAAACAGATGTGGATGATAGGGTAGTTCATTAAATAGGATGAAGGATAGAGTAATTGTGCTAGAGGGGATGTCAGATTGTTGTGTCGAAGATGAATGTCCAATTTTAGAGGTTTCCATAAATATTAACATTTTTCTTTATAGAATCTTGAGAGCAGTTTTAGGATTGAATTTGAATATAAAATTAAAATGATCGTATTGAATTTGGATATAAAATCAAAATGAAGTTATGAACATTCATATTTCCATTAAGTCAAGTAATTAAAACATTAAATTGAATCCCAATTGAAACCATTTATGAAATAGAAATTTAAGACAAATGAAAATATTAAATTTTTCATTATATTTTAGGTTTATGATGACAATTTTAGGACTGACTTCCATTAACCCTAACCAAATAAAAAGATTAAATTCTCATTAAAGTTGATTATGAGTATAGAAAAGATTCAATTTTAAGTTATCTTATGGTAATTTCAGGAATGGTTTTCGTTACATGAAGTAATTAAAACTCTTAACTAAACGAAAAAAAATTAAATTCCTATTTAAGTTGACTATTAGTATTGAAAATATTAAATTTTGAATTATCTTTTAAGTTTGTAATGATAAGTTTAGAAATGATTTTCGTTAATCAAGTAATTAAAACTCCAACTAAATAAAAAGATTAATAACCAATTTGACAATAATTTTAGAAAGTATTTCTAATATTTTTAATACTTAAAAATTTTTATCTTTCAAGTATTAAAAAAATTATAAATATTTTCTAAAATTACTTCCAAAAACACTCTAAATTCTCGTATTTCTAGAAATAAAAAAGTGAGAATCAGCTCGTACTTTTTTTTTTTTCATTGCCATTTCTTTTCATCTGATGGCTTCCATTTACATTAGGATGGTAAAATCAGTGAATATTTATTCAAGTCAAATCATTTTTATATATAATTGTATAAGCTAATATTCCCAGACAATTAATTTTCTAAAAAAATTCTAACTTAAATTGCCCAGAAAAGAAATCCTAAAATTCAAAATTTTCAACAGAATTGACAGGTTAAAAGCATTCAAAAGAAACCCTAGCCCTCTATTTTGTTTCCAAGAAAATGGAGCAATAAAAAAACAACAACAAAAACTTATTTCTCATCTTTTGCTTCGAGAAAGAAAAAGAAAAAAAAGTTGTATTGCCGAATCATCGTTGGAGAAAATTACACGATTCAAAATTTTAATTACCTTTTTTCATATTTTAGTTCCACGGGTGTTCAATGAGAAACTCTAAAATTACAAACTTCCAGCAATAGCATATCCAACTTATAAAGCAGTTTTAGTGCAATCCGACCATCTGTTTGGTTACCAGGAAAATATAGAAATATAAAAGAAAACCACATTTTGATTACTATGTGATCTCTCTCACTCCTTTTGGCTACCAAAAATCAGAAACAAAAAAAAATAAAAATCTCAAATCAAGCGAGCCTAAGTGTCTTATGTGTTTTAGGTGAGGTGAAGTTTTATGCATTACCCAACCCTAGACGGTGAAAAATTTACGATTTAAAATTTCCTTTTAAGTTTCTCATTATTTTCTCAGCATCCAAACGATTGTATCTAACGTAGAAGTCGATTGATTGAACTGGGAAAAGAAATTGGAACAGTACCTTGAACTGAGATATCGACCAATACGCAGAGGAACGATTGAATGCTTTCGCCGAACTTCGGAGAAGTGATGTCGACCGAAACGTAGACCTGTGGAGAAAGGGATGACAGGGTGCCTTTGCCCAAACAAAAATCAGGGCTACGTTCATTCAGCTAATTATGGGCTGAGAATGGACCGGCCCAATTTTGAACTATTGGGCTGTAACTGGGCCGATTTCTAATTTATGTCATAAATATCCTCATCAAATCCCATAATCGGATATTTTTAATTCATACTCAATCTCTAGTATAGTACAAGGTGTTTTTAACCTTTTTATTTCCAAAAATACCTTTATTAATACTAATAATCAATCTAAATGTTTAATCTTTCCATCTTCAACTTCTATTTCATCAACCTTTTCATTAGCTTTAATTTAGGATTTTAATTACTTAATGTAACAAAAATCTATAATGTGGATAACTTGATTTTGATTTCATAATCGATTGAAAATGTCATCACAAACCTATTAAAATAATTGAAGATACTCAAACATAAAACTACTCTCAACTTACTTGATTTTGATATCTTATTTGGATTGTAATTACCCTCACAAACCTATAAAAATAATTGAAAATACTCCTTAAACTACTCTCAATATAACTGAAAATGTAATCTTTTCATTTGTTTCCAATTTTTACTCAACCATTTCAATAGGATTTAATTACTTATTGTAACTTAACGTAATGGAAATATATATGTTCATAATTTGATTTGGATTTCAAATTCAGATTCAATCTTGAAATTGCCTCAAGGAACAGTGAAGGAAGAGTTTGTTTTTTCATTTGAACTCAACAAGCTCAAATGATCTCAAACATTGTCAAAGGTCGATGAGGCAAATTCCTGATCTTAAACATCATCGATGAGGCCTAACCATAGATGGTAACATCATTTGTTGAATTGAATGATGGCCTAGCATTCAAACTTGTAGATTCAATTGGCATAGTTGCCTTCTGATCACATAAGTGGTGACGCTATGCCAGCAATCCAACGTCCCTCAAGACCCCTTCCGGGAATATGTCCTACAGCAGCTCAAAAACCTTGTCTTTACATTTTATTTTAGGTACCTCATCCTCCATCTTATTTGACAAAGCGCCACAAATGATCCACCAATCTGATGTTTATCAATCTCAACCCTAGAATTTGGTTTATTTACAATATTTATGGAGAGAAATCTAGTTTTAGTAGGAGAGAAGTCATAGAGTGTTTTTCGGATTTCGGATTAAAAACAGAGATGAAGAACAATCAAGGTCCATTTAAAACTCTCCAACAACTTTTTTTTTTTTTTTTCTTCTTAGTAACAAATTTGAAGTATTTTAAATTATATTTGAGTGTGTTTTGAGAAAATAAATAAAAATATATTTAATATTTATATTTATCATTAATTTTTTATTCAAAAGAGGAAAAGAAGACAACAATTGGAGTGTTATGTTGCCTATTCCATTTGTCTTCAAAGAAGGAAGGTTGAGTAAGTCAAACCATTGGCTAGGAAAATGGAAGGAAAAAAAAACAAAAAGATATTTTGGGATCTTTTTGTATTACCTTTTTATTTTTTTGTTTTCAAAGGAAAAAAAAAAAAAAAATCAAAAGAACCAATTGGTTGATTGTCTACTCCACAGGGAAAACATGATTTTTGTGCATCAACATAAAGCAATTGAGGCATTTGTATCGACTTTTTTTGTGTATTAGCATTTTTCCTCTTTTCTTTAATGTTTAACATTCTTCAACCATTATTTTGTCTTATTTCCCTTTTATTCCTAATCTTTAAATTACAAAATCATCGAACAAACAAAATATTAAGATTTTGATATAAAAATTACCAAAATGATGAAATTTTTTCTATTAATTTGATTTCTTTTGATTTTTTTTTTTAAATTTTTTAGAACAAAACTTATTTTTCATTTATATTTATTTGTTTTTTATTGAATAATTTGATATATTATATATTTTTCTCTGACATGAAATTATTTTATTTATTTGGATGGTGTTTTCTATTTTTAAAAATATAATGACTTTTAAAATCAAATTAAAAACAAAAAATAATAATATAAAATATATAGTGGTTTTTAAATATGAATTAAAAATATAATTTTTAACAAAATAATACAAGTCAATAATTTTTCTATAAGAATTTTAAATTTCAATAAATTTTTTTTTTTTTTTTTACAAGAAAACTTATGTAAATGAACCATTAATTTTTTTTTTATTTACTGATAAGTTTGCTTAGTTACCCCCTCATAATTTGTTGAACACACTTTATTTTTTAAGTTTCCTATTAATTGTAATCCATTTTTTTTACTTAATTTTATTTTCATTACTTTTTCCTTTTTCTCTTCATTATTTAACTAAAATGAATTTTGTAATTTTTATGAAACCTTAAATTTTAGTTCATTAATAAATATTAATTTTGATTTATTGCATAAAAATGAAGGAAAAAAATACTATTAAAATGTAATATTGATGTCTCCTACACACATGATGTTTTGTCTTTCTAAATCTTCATCTCTTAGATATAATTCAAGGTTCAACAATCATATTGCTCTTGGAAGTGTAGGTCGAAACAATAAGAACAATAAGAATGAGATAGGTGATGAAGAGTGGATATTGGGGGACCAAATCCTATAAAATGATAAAGGGTGTGGTTGGCAGCATAATGGAGAAGATGAAAGTTCGTATTATTGTCATTAATATAACACAAATGTTAGACCAACAAGTCTTGATTCCTCTATATCAATTTCTTTATTTATATCTACTTAATTTAAACTATACTCTTATGAAATGTAAGTGTGCCTTCAAATTTTCTATATAATTCATTCATCAAGAGATGTATTGGCTCTTGAACACAAGGTCTAATACATTTGTTTAATGTTTTTACTTATGTAAGTGTTCCTATTAATCCAATTTTATAACTTTTTCTTATATGTTTTCCCATTTCACAATTGTATTATAATTAATCTGGTTGCATTATCTTTGTTACATGCATTTTGTGGATTTTTGTGTAATGTCTTGCTTTTAGTTCAGGTATGATCTTTCTTCATCTTCATATAATATATATTGTTCTTTAATTGTATTTCCATATACTAAAATGTGTTATATTGTTATTTGATTTTGCAATTGTAAACTCGGTGATAGACATCTAATGATTTTGTGCGTGTGTGTGTATATATATTATTGTTATTTAATAGATTTTAAGGTTTTAATATAACAAAACCCTTTGTTTGAAAGAATTGAATTTTGTTTTGTTTTTCATAATAAGAAAATTGAAGGAAAGACAAAAAATAGAGAATTTTGTGCCTTTTGTTCTCAATTATAGTAAACCTAATACATCTTGAGTATATTATTAAGAGTCGTTTGCTTAATTTCATTTAATATGGAAATTCATTTTAAACTTTTTATATCAAAAAACTTTCAATGTTTTCAAAAGAAAAAAGAGTAATTGACCATGCCTTATTAAATATGAGATTTTTTTTCACCCTTTTAATAGGTATAAATTGTTCTCAAACATTAGATACAAGTTTTTAATCTTAAACCAAGATTGTTGAATGGAGTTTCCAAATCTTCAATACTCAATTTATTCATTGAAATTGAAAAATGGGCATCTAAAGAAAAGTATTCAAAGTCTTTAGAAAAGAATAGTAGTTCCTTTTTTTTTTTTTTCTTATGATAATTATTATTGTCATCTAGGGGATGCTTGGGTCTTTGAGCTAAAGAGGTTTGCTATGCTTTGACAATCTTATTTTCTTTTCTTGTGTAATCAAGTTTCCTAAATAAAAATTTCATCCAATATATTGATTAATTTCATATTTTAAGTATGATCGGAAGGTTCACTATGTCTATTGAAAAGTTATGACAAGCTTTTAAAAAGCCCTTTTAACCATTTGTACTCTTATTGTTATTATTTATAGATAATACACAACTTTTGTGCATTGCATGTGAACATTTACTAGTCTAATAAAGAATAAGAGTATGTTTGATAGTATTTTTATTCGAAGTGTTTTTAGTGGAATTGTTTTCTCTAAAAGTGTTTTAGAATAATCACTTATAAAATGTTTCTTCAAAAAATACTGCATGTATTTTTTTAATACTATAAATGATTTTTCGGGTTTTTAAAAATGTTTCATAAATTTTATCAAATATTTAATTTTTTTTAAAATACTTTTTAAGTTAAAAATGTTTTGTAGAATTACTGTCAAGCGAACTTTTAGTCGGTTTCAAGTTTCACAAATTTAATAGATAATTTATTTTTAAAAATTATATATTCTATATTCATTAATATATTAAATTTACAACTATTCAATTAAATATACCTTATTTTCAAAATCATTAGATTATTATTATGTTATTTTTATTTTTTATTTTTTTGCATAGTACACAATGCGTTGTCATTAGGTGTAAGAGGAAAGAAAAATTATCCTGAATAAATTACTTTGAAATAATTTTTAAAAATTATGTAATTTTGGGATAGTAAAATAAATTCAATCAACTTAAGATTTGATTTACTTATAAAAATATATTATAAACAACTACTATGGTTATAACTTTGATAATTAACTTAAGAACTATTTAGTTACTTAAGAATTATTTAGTTTATGTTACTTTAGATTTTTTAACTATTTTAAAATATTTTTAAAGTGTCTTTAATTTTTTTAAATACTTTTCACTCTTATCATTTTTTCATATTTTTCACTTTGTTTTACTTTGTCTTGTGATGAATTTGATAACTTTATTTATAGAAATTTTTTATGGATTTGAAACTTGTTGAAATCCACGAACTTGAACCTTGTTGAAATCCATGGACTTGATCATACTTGAAATTCAATGAAAGCTTCTTGATAAGGTTTTCTTTTGACAACTCGCAGATGAAGTCTTTAGCATGTCATGATCTTTGGTGATAGGTTCAAGGTGTTAGGAATTTTTGATGAAATTTTCAGTAAGTTAAGAATATTACTATTTATGAATAATAACTTTTCTCTCTTTATGTTTTCTCATGTTTTGATATTGCAAACTTCTCTATCTACTTTTCAGCATCTTCTTTTTCAACTTTATCTTTTTTTTTTTAAAAAAAAATCAATATTCAAGTTCTAATGAATAGTGAAGATTCCAAGACAAAATCACTATTAAGCACCATTTAAGCACTATTCAAGATTCTTGATAAGTTTCAATTGTCAACAAAAAATAGTAGTGGATTTAAAAAATGTTGAAGTTCATGGATTTCAAGACACTTCAATTCCATGGATTCAAAGGCATTTCAAGTCCATGGATTTTAATAAAACTTAAGTCCGTTAAAATTTCCTATAAATAGAGTCATCAAGTTCATCACAAGGTAGAGTGACAAATACGAAGAGCTTATAAGAGCATGAAGAGTGCTTTTGCAAAAAGCCTTAGTTTTTTTGTATCCCATTTCCTTCCAAAAAATCTTTCTTTGTAATCAAAACTTTGGATCAAGTTTAAGTTTCAAATTCAAACTCTCTATATCAAGGTATCATTTTCAATACAAAAGTTTATTTCAGATTCAATTATTGTGTTTTATTTAATGTTATTTTATGCTTTAAATTATATTTGTAGAATTTATTTTGATTTATGATTTTTTTTATATCCTAGGTCGAAATGGTATTGGAGTCAAGTTTTGCTTAAGAATTTGCTAATATTACAGCTTGGAATAGTATATAATCATTGATTGAGTCCCAAGTTAGTTCAAATTGAATTTTCTGTGAATGGTTTGGTCAACCTAGATAACAGTATTTGAAGGGCAAAATGAGTGTAAATCCTATGTTGATCCGCTTGTGGTGGTCCTTGTTTAGAAAATTATTTGAATTTAATATAGGATTAGATTGTGATTATTTTATGTGATAATAAGTAATATTACGAAGGAATTAAGTAAAACTAGTTCATCCAAACCTTTTTAGATAGATAGTTCTACATCACATAATTTTGCATATAATTTAGAAAATTATTCATGTAAGTTAGACAACTTTTCATATATTGCAAATTTATTAGTTTCATCATTTAGTCAACATGACTTTGCTAGTCAAAATTTAGATTTATTATAATCTAATTAAAAAAATAATTTAATAATTTAAAATTAGATACAGAAATGGTTCAAATTGAAAATCAGTTACAAAACTCATCAAATATTTCAAACTTTATTCCAAAAGTTCCTATTTTTAAGGATGAATCTTTGTCAAATCTCCTAATCAAACTAATACACATACTTTACATGTAAATATCATTAAAAAAATGTCATAATGAAAGAAAAAATCCTTTTGTTCCTAATGTTGAATAGATTAAATAAGATTATTTCTCCTTTTATAATGATGCAAAAAGAAATTATTTCAAAACTCTCAAACCTCAAGTTACATATGTTTTGAGAAAACAATACGAAAAATGCATGCAACAAATCTTCCCTTGGTTTTTCAAGTTTAAGAAACCTCTTAAAAGAATCGTAACATTAACAATAGAACAATCCAAGTAATAAACTCTTTAATCAAAATTCAAATCTTAAAAGAAAAATGATGAAATAATAACGAAAATGATACAAAATTTTGTTTTCTTCTACTTCAATAGAGGTAGGAGAAACAACAACATTAACAAAAATATTATTACAAATAAGACTTCTAAGAATTGAAAATTTTAAAGTTGAAAAAGTTGAAAAAGTAGGAGAAACATCAATATCATAAAAACATCAATTGAAAAAGTTGAAAAGGTTGAACCAACATCATTAAAAGCAAAAATTGAAGAAGTTGAAATGAACAAAAAGGAAAAAGACAAACAAATGGAAATAATGAATAAAATTGAAAACAAAGACAAAATAATAAATGCAATATCTTCAAAAGTAAATAAATAAATATTTTTTATATTATAGATAAAATAGATGATGTAGAGACACAAAGACAATATTTACAAAACTTAATTAAAAGATTTAATTCTCATTGAAAATACAAATAAAGTCCCAAAATATAGATCTATTCAATACACTATGAATAAAATATTTAACATGCTAAAAAAAAAAAAAAAAACCTATAACTATTGAAGATTTGCAAATTGAAATACAAGAAATAAAAGGAGAAATAACTCAATTAAAATAAGAAAATGAGCAAATTAAAATTTTAATAGAAGTTAAACAAGAAACTTATGTTGAAACACCAAATAATCAAAATCTAGGAATAATAATACTAGATAAACAAACTTTTACAAAAACATTCATTAATATAATATCTAAAGTAAATTTTCAAAGATGGTAGACGAAAATAAGAATAATAGTTGAAGACTTTGAGGTAAAAATGATAACTCTAATATATTTGGGAGCAAATATGAATTGTATGCAATAAGGAATAATACCTACTCAATATTATGAAAAAACAAGTCAAAAAGTACTTTACTTTGCAAACAATAGTAAACTAAAAATAGAATACAAACTTCAAAATGTTCATAAATGCCAAAATACATATTATTTTAGAACTCAGCTTATCTTAGTACAAAACCTAACTGAACCCTTAATTTTAGAAATTCCCTTTATTACCTTACTTTACCTTTTCCAATTAAGTCAAAAATGTGTCAAAACTACAATATTAGGAAACACAATTCTCTTTCCTTTTATATATCCATTAATTAGAAAAGAAATATATACATCTCCAAAGTGATTCAATAAATAAAAAGATAAATTTGATTCAAAGAAAACAAACTCATATAAATTTTCTATCAAAAGAAATTCAATATAAGAACATACAAGAACAACTTTTAGAAGACAAGGTTTAAAAGAAAATAAAAGAAATTCAAGATCTCTTCAAAAAGAAATTTGTTATGACCTTCCAAACACATTCTGGAAAAGAAAGAAACATGAGACAAGAATATATTCAAAATTTTGATAAGTAAAAAATACCTACTAAAGCTAAGCTAATACAAATGAATGAAAAACTTCTAGAATACTGCAAACAAAAAATTGATTCTTTATTAAAAAAGAAATTAATTAGACCATCAAAATCTCCTTGGAGTTGTGACGTCTTTTATGTTCAACAAATAAATTATTATAATGGATTAGATACTCTATACCTTGTTGGGAAGTGTCCCAAATTCCTAATTAGTAAAAATTCCTTTTTGTAAAGAATATTGTATAGAATATTTCATATATTATTATAATATTAGATTTCCTTATAGAATAAGGAAAGTTATTAGGAATATCTCTATAAATATTCTAGGTTATGAGAGGAAAAAGTCATGAGATGGATATGGGCCTATAAAGGTTATACAATGTGAATAGAGATATGAAGGAGAATGAGAGATACCTGGTGGAGCGAGAGAACTTGTGGTAGAGTATGTACAAGGAGTGAGGAAATATGAGATGTTTTGGGAACCCAGTAGTTGTATCTGGTTCTGTCCTCTATAATGTTCTCTATTGTATAGTAAAAAGATTCTCTATCATCCATGGATGTTGGCATGTTTGGTCGAACCACGTTAAAACTTCATGTACCTTATGTGTGATTATTTTGTCTTTATGTTCTTGAATTAACAATGGTTGCATGAAAGCTTCTGTTGGAAAAACAAACTAGTATTAGAGCTTTCGTTGGGATAACAAACTAGTATTAGAGTCTTAGGTTGAAGATTTTTAGAAGAATAAAATATTATAGAGCACACAAGACGAAGACAAAAGGAATTTCAATTAAAGGTGGAGTTGATTGCTCTCTTATCAATATGTGATACAAAAAGTCTATGTCATGGAGAAATGGAAGATTGACTTGGTGGAATTTGGTCCAAGGTGGAGATTGTTGGGAAGTGTCCCAAATTCCTAATTATTAAATATTCATTTTTGTAAAGAATATTGTATAGAATATTTCCTAAGTTGATATATCATTATAATATTAGATTTTCTTATAAAATAAGGAAAGTTGTTTAGAATATCTTGATTGATATTCTACGTTATGAGAGGAAAGAGTTATGAAATCGAGATGGGTTTACAAAGACTATATGAGGTGGATAGAGATGTGAGAGAGAACAAGAAATACCTGATGGAGCGAGGGAGCTCGTGGTAGGATGTGGGGAAACATGGGATGTTTCGGGAACCCAATAGTTATATTTGGTTTTGTCCTATGTAATGTTCTTTATTGTATAGTAGAAAGTTCTCTCTCATCTGTGGATGTAGACATGTTTGGTTTAAGTACATTAAAACCTCATGTATTGTATGTGATTGTTTTATCCTTATGTTCTTGGTCTAATTTTGTTTGCATGAAAGCTTTCATTGGTACAATATACCTAATAAACAAGATTTATTCAAAATAGACTTCATAGTACAATAATCTACTCAAAATTTGATATGAAACTAGGATTTTGGCAAGTATAAATTAAAGAACAAGATAGATACAAAACTGCTTTTACAGTTCTTTTCGGTCATTATGAATGAGATGTTTTGCCTTTTCGTCTCAAAAATACCCATTCTAAATTTTGAAATATTATGAATAATATTTTCAATTCTCATTTCAAATTCATTATTGTATATATAGATGATGTTTTAATATTTTTTGAGCTATTAGGAAAACACTTTGTACATTTAAAAAAAATCAATTTAATAAAAGAAAATGGAATGACATGCTCAGCTCCAAAACTGAAACTATTTCAAATAAAAATAAGATTTTTAGGCCATGAGATTTATTAAGAAATGACAAAATTGATTTAAAGATCAATAGAATTTGTTGACAAATTTCCTCATGAAATAAAATATAATAAACAATTATAAAGATTTTTAGGTTATTTAAATTATGTTTTTGATTACTTTAAAATTGTATAAATCATTTGTAAATTCTTATACAAAAGGCTTAAAAAAAATGCACTTATTTGGACTAAGTCATATATTGAACTAGTAAAAGAAATCAAGCATATATTAAAAAGTGTCAATATTTTTTTAATAGAGAAAGGAACAATAAACACCTTAGCGACTCCGCTGGGGATCTTTAGAAGGTCAAACTTGAACTCGAGTTGAGGAAAATGAGGCGTTTGATTAGTCGATCAGTGGATAACCCTCTCTATGTGTTTTTGTATGATTGGGTGTTGATTACAAGTTGAGAGCTTTGATATGTTTATCCGTGATTCATATTTAGTTATTATTGTTCATTGGAGATGTTCACATGTTTATTACATCAATTGATTCTCTTACCCACTTCAGCATAGTGACTCTTCTTGTTGTATGATTATCTTGCTTCCTGGACATGTATATTCTCATTTTTGTATATTTCATTCATCTTGACATGATTGATTCTATTTGTTGTATATTATCTTGTTTGTCTCAACATATTATCCATTCTACTATATACCTATCTTGTTTATCCTATCTCTACCTAACTAGTGTGTAGATATGAGTGATATACCTATTCTTTGCATGATTGCTTGGTGCATGACTGCTCTTCTTCTGTGTGATGCATGTGTTGTTTGTCTATGTGGGTCGCACTTCTATCCTCTTACCTCCAACCCTCTGGTTTTGATCATTTCCTTCGTTTCGGTTCTTACATTTGAAAGTGTGAGGCATTGTGTGTACTTGTTCCTCTAGCTGAGCTAGTGGTTAGGAGTAGAGTCTAGCAACGAGCTATATCGATGTTTGGAAGCATTATAAAGGAGGTGGACATACTAATGTTGATTGGAGTCCGATCTTTGAAGACCTGTATAGCCCATAGCTAGGTTTCAGGATATTTGTGTGACCAATGTGTTTTATTTTCACTTAATTTGATAGGATTTTCTGATGCACCCACACCACTCACTGTGCACTTTAGTTGACTACTAAGTGCTGAGAGTTGTGAGAGCTTTCATTATAGGAAACCCCTTGGGATGTCCAGGTAGTGCATGTGTGGAGGTGATGACCACCTTGCATGGAAGTGCCTCGTCTTTTAGGAGGCGTGCGGAGGGTTGCATACCACTGGTGGGTACGATCGCTTCTGCTAGGGATCTTTTAAAGTCAATCATTCTCTTTTTAGAGCCATTTTAACCTTGTAGGTTGAGCCTTAGATCTTTTGACTAGGACTTCTTTCCTACACGTGGGTGCATCTGAGGCCCTTCAAACCCTCTTTAGTTACAGTTTGGATCCAATACTCTCTCTTTTGTTCTTTAGTTGAGAGTGCTTAGAGATTGGTGCGAGTTTGAGTATCAGTTGGACCATCTCTTGTTATATGGTTTTGGTTTCTTCTTATTGCTCGTTGAGTCTAGCACACTTTTTCCCTAAAGCTTTAAATGGTTTTATTTTCTTGAGTTGACACATTCTTTAGGTTTGTTGTCACTTTCTACTTGACATTTTGGCATATGCTCATTGATCATGCTCATTTTTTTACATTATTCACCTATCATGGGCTCAGCACCTCATTATTTGGTCATTTTACCTATTTCTATTTTCAACTAGATATTTTCATTATAGAAAGGTGAAAGACATGTTTTCACATTCACACCATTTTTGAGAGGTTCACCTTTATCACCTTATCATTTTTTTTTTTTATAAAGTTTGGGTTGAAAGTGAATCAAAGATTTTTTATATAAATGGAGTATTGATCTCATGACAGTGTTATTTTTTACACCTCATTCATGTTTTGGATTATTGATAGAAATTCTTTAGTCATATTTGTAGGCATCTCACAGTGGACACCTTTATGACTCTAGAGTTCTCATCATACATCCAGATTTTAGATTGTCACCTCAGGACCATGTGTTTGCATGTTGTATGGTTGTCTTTTAGGGTTCTATCTTGTGTTCTTCATCCATTTTGTTTGCATTGTAGGGAGTCAGTTTAGGAGTTGGGTGAGTCTAGAGTAACATTCTTGGAGGAGAGTTGGAGGTCGATTGATCAGAGCAGATTCACATCAGAGTTCGGATAGTTCAGTTGGGATGTCAAATGAGCTACCTTCTTGATTGAAGCCAAAATATGTGCTCTAATGGCACATATTCGATATGATTTGTGCACCAAAGGACATTCAAATCACCCAACTTGACCTAAATCAATGCTAAGGCCCTAGCCATGAGTTTAATTTCTATTTTGGAGACTTATCTCAGGTTCAAGGGAAAAAAATGGTGCAAGTTGAATCACTTTAGATTTTGAAAGATCAAGAAAGGGCTAAATGAGGAAATAAGTGGGTCAAGACTCATGGACCGTAAAAAAAGGCAAGATGAGGATATCATGAGTTTGGAAGATGAGAAATGACCATTATGGAGTAAGAAAGAAGGCATGAAGCAAGATTCAGTTGCATGGAAATTTAGAACTAAAAAATTTAATGACATTATATACTTTGACTTTGAGGATAAATTTAGAGCAATTCCTAGAGTCCATTGTATGCATACTATATTTTCAAATCTCTGGAAGTCAGGAGTCCAACGCTTCAAACGGTGTGCAAATCAGAGCTGAAATGAAGAAGTTATGACCATTTGAAGACAACTGCACCAAGTTGGAGGGTCATTTTGAAATGATTTCGAAATTTGACTTATGATTTTGAAATTCAACTTATTTATTCGAAATCCACTTCGAAATGACACCAATTTCGAATTCACCCACTGCCACTTTGATGTTTCACCTCCTCTACCTCAGGAATTGCATCTATTCAACTTATGAATTTGAAATCCACTTTAAAATCACACCAATTTCGAATTCACCCACTGCCACTTTGATGTTTTGCCTCCTCTACCTCGGGAATTGCATCTAGGGCACTCCATACGCCCTAAGTGGACCCTACATGACTAGAAATCACTATTTTATTATTTTTTTAATCATTTTTAGGAAATTATTTTGTAATAAATGGCCAATGAGAGTGTGCCACATGTTAGGTAATTGATGATATTATATAAACTCTCTTAATTTTAGATTTTAGGAATCTTGGATTTTTTTTCCAGAGAGTTTGACATTGAAGGTGGAAGAAGATGAGAACTTTGATTTGTTTTCTTTTTCTTCTTTATTAAATATATTATTTTTAGTTTCTTTTGATTCAAATTATGAATTTTTACCCTATTATAGATTGTGAATGTGACATCACCCCCATGAGAGGCTAAGAGCCAACTTGAGGTTTGAAGCATGAAAACCTAAGGGCTAGGAAACCTATAGGGACAATGGGTAAATTATTATAACAATGAGATTAATTATTGGTTGGGTGACAATTTATCATTTTTTTTATTCTATCCTTGTGAGTTAGCTTAGGGAATGATACGGAAGGTTATTACCTAATAGTAGTGATTTTTGGAAATTCTTGATCATTGGTTATCCTTGTATTTCCTATCATTATTCCCCAAAACAAAGCTATAAGGAGTAGGAAGGGTTAAAAAGGCAAATCTTAAACTAGTAATTAAACTCATTCATTTGATGGTTTTAGGAATCTGTTTTAAAAAGGAAAAATTAGGTTTCGGATGCAATTTTGAGTTATAGAACTCAACTTGATCGTGAGCGACCAAGGGTCCCAAAACCCTAAGATCATATTACTTAAAAGACCCTTGTTTTCTCTAATTTTTATACCCTAGGTTGGATTGTGGAAAACCCCAAACTTGAATCAATTGAATTTAAAATCAATATTCATTTTTTTTATTATTAATTTCTTTTACTTAGTTTCACATTATTCACATATTGTTTTTCACTTAAGGATTTAAACAAAAACAATTCATTTATTCTAGTATTGACAATTTCCATAAGTCAGTCCTTGAGGACGATACCCAGAATACTACAAAAGTTGTAGTGACTGTTTCTCTAGTTTTTCTTGACCAGAGTTGCTTCGTAAAAAGGCTAAGTATTTTAGTATAATAAAGAAGTTCGATCAAGAAATTGGCGTCGTTGCCGGGGATTGGCAATCGTTATAACTAGGATATAGTGCATTACTTTGTTTTAATTCTTTTATTTTTTATCTTTATATATATTTTTCTTCTGTTTTATGCTTGGTTAGGAAATAGATCTTTCAGGTAGCCTTCAAAGAACAACCGAGGAATCTCAACCAAATATGGAGGACATTGAAGAATCCAACAGCAATAACAATAGGCCACGACTGCCTATGAAGGCATGTCACCACTAATGAAACAACTTCTCGAGACTATGTGTGGAAGAGATTTCATGAATAAAAACCCCGATGAAGCATTTCAATTCCTTGATTATGTTGCCGAGGTATCTAGAAGTTGGGAAGAAACAATTGTCAAGGAATCACCTAAAGATAGAAAAATGAACAGGGCAAGAGCTAGTGGAGTGTATACCTTACCAGAGGGTTTAGATGTCCAAGCAAAGTTTGCAACCATTATGAGAAGGTTAGATGATTTAGAAGCCAAGGGAGTTCAAGAGGTACAAATAGTTAATGAAGGGGTAACTCAATTGTGTTTGATATGTAAGTCTACGGAACATGGTGTGCAATCTTGTCCCACTCTACCTGCAGTGCAAGACATGTTTACGGAGCAAGCCAATGCCTTAGGGACATACAAACAATATTCTAGCAATTCTCCATATTCCAACACTTATAATCCAGGTTGGAGGAATCATCCAAATCTATCATGGAGAGGAGGTAACAATGACCAGTTTCAGCAACAAGGAAACAGATTTCAGGGTAATCAGACTAATGGGCAGCAAGGTTTTCAACCACAAGGTATGCCATCTCAAAATTTTCAACAGCAACATCAAACTTTATCATCTAACTCAAATCTGGAATATATGATGAAAGAGTTTATACAGAAGCAATACAAGCGTAATGAGGATCAAAATAGGATAAATGCTTAAACATCCCAAGAACTAGCAAATATTCGAACCACTTTGAGCCAACTTGTTGTAGGTTTATCTCAAGAGAAAGGAAAATTCCCAGCTCAACCACAGAAAAATCCGAGAGGTGTAAATGAAGTTTCTAAAGGGCAAAAGGAAGATTGCAATGTAGTTATCACACTCAGAAATGGGAAAGAATATGAAGGGCCCAAGTTACTTGTAAGTGAAGATATTCCTGCTAGATATGAACCAACTGTGGAGAAAAATGCTAGAAATGAGAAAGAGTATGAAAAATATGAGGAAGTCATTGTGAGCAAAGATAAAAGGATTGTTTCCAATCATTTTCTTTTCCCTTCAGTTATGCAAAGACACAAAGTGGGAAATAAAGCTTTGGAGATTTTGGAAGTTTTGAAGCAAGTGAAGATCAACATTCCATTCCTTGATATGATCAAGCAAGTGCTTGCTTATGCAAAGTTTCTCAAAGACTTATGCACTGTGAAGAGAATGATTGAATTAAGCAAGAAAGCATTCCTCACCGAGCAAGTCAGTGCCATCATTGAGAATAAGGTAATGGTGAAGTACAAAGATCCAGGTTGTCCTACCATCTCGGTCTCGATTGAAGACTCATTCGTGGAAAGGCCTTTGTTAGATTTGGGAGCTAGTGTAAATTTTCTTCCATATTCAATCTATAAGCAATTGGGACTGGGAGAGCTTAAGGCTACTACCATTACACTCTCTTTAGCAAACCGTTCGATTAAAGTACCTAGAGGAGTAGTCAAAGATATCTTGGTGCAAGTTGAAAAGTTCTACTACCTAGTGGACTTTGTGGTGTTAGATACAGAACCGTTGAAAAAGGGTGTGAATTCTGTTCCAATTATTCTTAGGATACCCTTCCTTGCTACAACCAATGCTCTCATTAATTGTCAGAATGGATTGATGTAGTTATCTTTTGGGAACATGAAATGAATGTCTTCAATTTATGCAAGCAACCAATGAACCATGATGAAGTAAAGAATAAGAAAGCATGCCTTATAGAGGCCTTGATGCAAGAACACACAGAAAAGTTAATGGAAGAAAATATAGATGAATTTTTCTCTACAATCGTGTTCAAGTTGCTACAAAATGGAAAGAAAAATGTACCATTCAATCTTTGAACAATGTTGAAAATGATGAAGAAGGCAAAAAGGAAGAGGTTGAAATCAGCAAACCAGAGTTAAAGCCCCTACCACATGGTTTAAAGTATGTTTATTTAGGGGAAAATGAAGAAAAACCTGCGGTCATTTAAGCTACATTAACTGAAGAGCAAGAAATCAAACTTTTGAAGGTGCTTAAAGAGAATAAAAAAGCAATTGGTTGGTCCATTTCAGATTTGAAAGGGATAAATCCCTTGATTTGCATGCATCATATTTATTTGGAAGAGAATGCAAAACCAGTAAGGCAACCACAAAGAAGACTAAATCCCCTTATGCAAGATGTAGTCAGAAATGAGATATTGAAGCTTTTAGATGCAAGTATTATTTATCCTATCTCTGATAGTAGTTGGGTGAGTCCCACTCAAGTAGTACCTAAGAAAAACGAGATAACTGTGGTGAAGAATGATGAAGGAAAACTCATTCCTACAAGGTTGAGTACAGGTTGGCGAGTATGCATTGATTTTAGGAAGTTGAATGCAGTCACTAAGAAAGATCATTTTCCATTACCTTTCTTAGATCAAGTTTTGGAGAAGGTAGTTGGTCATGACTATTCTTGTTTCTTCGATGGCTATTCAAGCTATTTTCAAATTGTCATTGCATCGAAGAATCAAGAGAAAACCACATTCACATGCCCATTTGGCACCCATGCTTATAGGCGCATACCTTTTGGTCTTTGTAATGCATCGGCCACGTTTCAAAGGTGTATGCTTAGTATCTTCAGTGACATGGTAGAGAGAATCATGGAAGTTTTCATGGATGATTTGACTGTTTATGGGAAGAACTTTGATGATTGTCTCTTCAATTTGAAAAAGTTTTGAAAATGTGCATTGAGAAGGACTTGGTCCTAAATTGGGAGAAGTGTCACTTCATGGCAACCTCAGGGGTAGTACTTGGTCATATCATCTCTAAAGAGGGCATTCAGGTAGATCCAGCAAAATTTGAGCTCATCTCAAAGCTATCTTCGCCTACTTCTATTAAAGAGGTGAGACAATTTTTGGGACATGCAAGTTTTTATAGAAGGTTCATACAGGACTTCTCAAAAATCTCTCAACCTTTTTATGCTTTATTACTTAAGGATGCAGAATTCATATGGACTAAAGCATGCCAAAAAGCTTTTGAGAGGCTAAAGGCACTCCTCACTACTGCACCAATTGTGAGACCTCCTAATCGGTCTCTTCCATTTGAGTTGATGTGTAATGCCAGTGACTATGCAATGAGAGTTGTATTGGGTCAAAGAGATGATGAAAAACCATATGTGGTGTACTATGTTAGTAAGACCCTTAATGATGCTTAGAAGAACTACACAACTATTGAAAAGCTCCTTGCAGTGGTGTTCACACTTGATAAATTTAGGAACTACCTTTTAGGAACTTCTATATTAATTTTTACTGATCATTTGACCTTGAAATATCTACTCAACAAAAAGGATGCCAAAGTAAGACTTATTAGATAGATCCTTATCCTTCAAGAATTTAACATTCAAATCAAGGATAAGTAAGGGGTAGAGAATGTGGTTGTTGATCATCTTTCCCGAGTTAAAGTAGAGTCACATTTCAAGGAAGCACAAATGAATGATGAGTTTTCTGATGATGCACTTTGTGCAGTGGAGAAGTTGCCTTGGTTCGTAAATATAGTCAATTACTTGGCAACCGGAGAGCTTCCCTCAGAATGAAACATGGAAACAAAGAAGTATTTTCTTTCGCAGGCAAAACACTATGCTTGGGATGATCTATATTCATATAAGTTTTGCCCAAATCAAATTATACAAAGATGTGTTCCAGAGGATCAATAACAAGACATATTGCGAATGTGCCATGAAGGAGGTTGGGGAGGTAATTTTGCTTCAAGGAAGACTTTAGAAAAAGTTCTACAGAGTGGATTCTATTGGCCAACTATGTTCAAGGATTATAACACTCACTACAAAAGTTGTACAAAATGTCAACAACTGGGGAAAATCAACACAAGGTATCAAATGCCTCAAAATTATATTTGTTGTTGAGGTCTTTGATTGTTGGGGCCTTGACTTTATGGGACCATTCCCTATTTCTTTTGGTAATCTCTATATTTTAGAGGGAGTGGATTATGTCTCTAAATGGGTAAAAGCAGTGGCATGCAAGAGCAATGATCACAAAGTGGTGCTCAAATTTTTAAAGGAGAATATTTTCTCTAGGTTTGGCATTTCAAGAGCAATCATTAGTGATGGAGGTTCACATTTCTGTAATAAGCCTTTTTCCACTCTTTTGTAAAAATATGGAGTGAGGCATAAAGTGTCCACCTCGTATCACCCTCAAACGAATGGGCAAACTGAGCTAGCAAATCGGGAAATTAAGAGAATCCTCACGAAAGTAGTCAATATTACAAGAAAAGATTGGTCTACCAAGTTGAGTGATGCACTTTGGGCATATAGGACAACTTATAAGATTGTCATTGGCATGTCACCGTATCGTACTGTTTATGGTAAAACATGTCATTTGTCTGTAGAGCTCGAACATCGTGCATATTGGGTTATAAAGAAGATGAACTTTGATTCGGATCAAGCTGGGGCTAAAAGGAAATATGATCTGAATGAACTTGAGGCATATCGAAATGAGAGTTATGAATGCTTATGTAATGCAAGGGAAAAACACAAATTCTACCATGACAAGCTTATTTTACGAAGGGAGTTCAAGCAAGGTGAAAAGGTGTTGTTGTACGACTCCAAGCTTCATATTTTTCTAGGAAAGCTTAGGTCAAGGTGGAATGACCCTTATGTGGTAAAAGAAGTCTTCCCTTATGGCACCGTGACCATTCGAAATCCGAGGACTGGTAATGAATTCAAAGTTAATGGTCAGCACTTAAAGCATTTCATTGAAAGATTTGAGACATAAGAGGAAAATCTCCATTTTCTTGATGGGGATGTTCAAAAGGGTTGAAGTATTTTCTGAAAATCCAGTAGGTAAAAATTAGATTTAGGTAAAACTTTTGTTTAATTAATTTCTATTTTATTTTGTTTCATTTTATTTATTTATTTTCCTTTATTTAGTTTTGCATTTTCAATTAGTCATTAGCAATATGGTTAGCATTTTTTATTTATTTATTTATTTTAGTTGTTTTTAACTTACTAATGAGTTTATGAGCTGTAGCAACTTAGCTTGCAAACATCCGAGTGATATAGGTAAATGCGAATTTCAAGGGAGTGAAAAGGTAAGCCTCACATGTGTTCAAGGTGATAAAGCTCCTATAGTTTATATGAAGTCCTCATAACAAACTTCTCACTCGATGATCTTGAGGTAACATATTCCTTTTTCCTTTCTTTTGACCCATTATCCTACCCATTGGGGACAATGTGTAATTTTGGTTGAGGGGGAAGGCCTATTAGCCCAAATTTTTTTCAAAAGTTTGCATGTTATCTTTGGTTAGCTAATAAGATTCTTGATTTGCCTTGGTAACTCATGGTTTATTTTGCATGAGAATGCTTTAAGTAGTATTGATTCTTTAGAATTTGAGAAAAAATACAGTTCGAGCAAGAGTATTATTTCACTTACTTTATATACCTTTAAGTGCAAAAATAGTTAGGTTGAATCCTTGGAATACCTTCAATTTTTCTTTGATGGTTATTTTCTATTTAAGACTCAAAGCACACACAAAGCATGTATAGCCTTATATTATCTTGATTAAGATAATTTCTTTAGCCTAAAAGGAGTTGTTCTTAAGCAATAAAAGGAGAAAATGAAAAAAAAAAAAAACAAAAAAAAATTGAAAAAAAAATTTTAAATGACTGATTTAAGCTTGAGCAATTATATGAGGGGGTAATGGTCTTGTGTTTTCAAGCCTTGGTGCCCGAAACCAACTAGTTAGGAGTCATCGGTATCTTGCTCGTTACATAAGCTAAACTCAGTTTTGAAAAAAATAAATAAATGTTTGGGAAATTGGGCGCCAATTTCTTGACCGAACTTCTCTATTGTACCAAAATACTTAGCCTTTTTACGTAGCAACCCTGGTAAAGAAAAACTAGAGAAAGAGTCACTACAACTTTTGTAGTATTCTAGGTATCGTCCTCAAGGACTGGCTTATGGAAATTGTCAATACTAGAATAAATGATTTTTTTTTGTTTAAATCCTAAAGTGAAAAACAATATGTGAATAATGTGAAACTAAGTAAAAGAAATTAAATTAATAAAAAAATTAATATTGATTTTAAATTCAATTGATTCAAGTTTGGGGTTTTCCACAATCCAACCTAAGGTATAAAACTTAGAGAAAACAAGGGTCTTTTAAGTAATATGATCTTAGGGTTTTGGGATCCTTGGTCGCTCGCGATCAAGTTGAGTTCTATAACTCAAAATTGCATCCGAAACCTAATTTTTCCTTTTTAAAACAGATTCCTAAAACCATCAGATGAATGAGATTAATTCCTAGTTTAAGATTTGCTTTTTTAACCCTTCCTACTCCTTATAGCTTTATTTTGGGGCAAATAACGATAGGGAAGACGAGGATAACCAATGATAAAAAATTACCAAGAATTACTACTATCGGGTAATAACCTACAGTATCAGTCCCTAAACTAACTCACAAGGATAGAATAAAAAAAAAAATGATAAATTGTTACCCAACCAATAATTAATCTCATTGTTATAATAATTTACCCATTGTCCCTATAGGTTTCCTAGCCCTTAGGTTTTCATGCTTCAAGCCCCAAGTTGGCTCTTAGCCTCTCATGGGGGTGATGTCACATTCACAATCCATAATAGGGTAAAAATCCATAATTTGAATAAAAAGAAATTAAAAACAATATATTTAATAAAGAAAAAAAAAGAAAACAAACCAAAGCTCTCGTCTTCTTCCACCTTCAATGTCAAACTCTCAGGAAAAAAAAATCCAAGATCCTTAAAACCTAGAATTGAGAGAGTTTATATAATACCATCAATTACCTAACATGTGGCACACTCTTATTGGCCACTTATTACAAAATAATTTCCTAAAAATGATTTTAAAAAATGGTGATTTCTAGTCGTGTGGGGTCCACTTAGGTCATATGGAGTGCCCTAGATGCAATTCCCGAGGTAGAGGAGGCAAAACATCAAAGTGGAAGTGGTGAATTCAAAATTGGTGTCATTTTGAAGTGTATTTTGAATTCATAAGTTGAATAGATGCAATTCTCGAGGTAGAGGAGGTGAAACATCAAAGTGACAGTGGGTGAATTCAAAATTGGTGTCATTTCGAAGTGGATTTCAAATGCATAAGTTGAATTTCAAATCATAAGTTGAATTTCGAAATCATTTCAAAATGACCTTCCAGCTTGGTGCAGTTGTCTTCAAATGGCCATAACTTCTTCATTTCAGCTCTGATTTGCACACCGTTTGAAGCGTTGGACTCCTAACTTCCCGAGATTTGAAAATATAGTATGTATACAATGGACTCTAGGAATTTCTCTAAATTTGTCCTCAAAGTCAGAGTATATAATGCCATCAAATTTTTGAGTTCTAAATTTCCATGCAGCTGAATCTTGCTTCATGCCTTCTTTCTTACTCCATAATGGTCATTTCTCATCTTCCAAACTCATGATATCCTCGTCTTGCCTTTTCTTACGGTTCATGAGTCTTGACTCACTTATTTCCTCATTTAGCTCTTTCTTGATATTTCAAAATCTAAAGTGATTCAACTTGCACCATTTTCTTCCCTTGAACCTAAGATAAGTCTCCAAAGTACAAATTAAACTCATGACTAGGGCCTTAGTATTGATTTACGTCAAGTTGGGTGATTTGAATGTCCTTTGGTGCACAAATCATATCGAATATGTGTTATTAGAGCACATATTTTGGCTCCAATTACTTCTACACTTGCTTCTATTCAAGAGTTCATGGCAGGGTCAGTAGACGTTTGAATCAGATAGAGAGTTCTCACCAAGATCATCATCCAGTTGGCATTAGCACTGACGAGACAGTTTCCCATGCATCTCAGACAGTGCAGGTTCTTCCACCTGGGACTTCACATGGTGTTCCATTCCATCTACAAATGATTGTGAGACTGCTCCACCATCTGCTACCACAGTGTCGCCTCCCATTTTTACTACTACTGATGATTCTAGATTGGTCGAGCAGGAGGCCAGGATTGAGATGTTTGAGTCTAGGATGAGACAGATCAAATTATAGGATGAAGGTTTGACTTGGGATGATAAGGATGGTGTACCGGTGGCTAGCTTGCCCGCCAAGTTTCGCATGCCGAATATTGAGCATTATAGTGGGATTGGTTGTCCTAAGATTCACTTGAGACTATACAACACAATCATGAGAGCACATAGGATATGATGCACAATTGGTGACCTTTTTTTCCCATGTCACTTACCGAGGCAGCTCAGAGATGGTTTGCCTCAATTGAGCCTTCGAGATTTCACACTTGGGATAACATAGCTCATGAGTTTCTAACTCAGTTTGCTTTCAGTGCTGACATTGATGTATCTAGGTAAGAGTTGGAGGCCACCAAACAGAGGCTAGACAAGTCTATTTCTTCATTTGTCAATCGTTGGAGGGCAAATATGGCTGGTATGATAAACCGACCTAAAGAGTAGGATCAGATTGATATGGTTCTTCGAAACCTACAATAGAGGTTTTTTAGACGCCTTGTGGGTATTTCATTTTAGGATCTTAAGAGTCTAGTTCATGCAACTTTCAGTGTTGAGGAGGTCATTGCTCGAGGATTATGAACATATATTACTCATTTCCCTAACAGTAAGGGGAAAAAGCCAATTGAATTATCTAGTATGTCTGGAGAGGTTGACACTATTAGCTATCAACATCAGAGGCCCACACATCACTCACCTTACATGTCTCCTACAGTCAGAGCTCATTTATCTCATCCACAGTATTAGTATCATCCAGTTTATGTTCAATAGCCTTACATTGCTCAGACTAGCATGCAGCCATGACCACCACATTCGAGAGCCACTACTTTCCCATTGCCTAGACCACACACACAGAGGCTCGTGAGACAATTCACTCCATTGGGCATGACTTTGACTAGAGCTTTTGAGAAGCTCAGAGATGCTAGTTTGATTGTTTCTTTGGCACCACGCCCCTTGCCACATCCTATTCCTCCTCATTTCCGCTTATATGAGCATTGTTCATTTCATCAGACTCAGGGACATGCAATAGATTACTGCTCAACTCTCCGCAATGCCATACAAGATTTGATTGATGCTGGGTTGGTCAACTTGTCTGGACCAAGTGTGACCTTCAATCCCTTGCCTATACATTCTACGCATGTAGTTCCCCCACCTTCTGGTCTTTAATAGAGCATTATGGATGTTGATGATATTCAGGTATCACTTGACATTTTGACTTTTCTTGTCTGAGGCTTTCTTTCAGTTGATATGGGTGCGTCACTTTGAGAAGTTTCAATATGGAATGCTCTTTGGTTTGGTTGTGGAAGTCCTTAGAGTTTTTTTTTTTTGTTTTTTTTATTTTTTATTTATTGAGTCTAGTTTTGTTTCAAAGTCTCAGTTTATAGTTCATGTTGGGAGTTCAGTTGTTCATAGTCCTTTACATTACACACATGATGTACTCATTGGCACATTTAGTAATACAATTTTTTTTGTTATGAGTATATTTCCTTTCTTTCTTATGAACATATTTTACATCTTTTGTATTGATATGTGTTGCATTGTCGATATGAGACATCTTTCACTTGCATATCTTGATCGCTTGAGCTTGACCTATCTGAAGGATATTGAGCCTATTGACCTAGGATCGGGGGATCGACCTAGGAAGTTTGAGACTAGTCTACATCTACATCCACATCCACATCCATACCTCGACCTTTTGGACTTCATGACCTATCCATGATGAGCTTTGTATGGCATTACTCCATCACACTTTTACATGACTCTCACTTCCTTACATATACTATTATTTACATTCCTTCTTTGTTTCGACTAGGTATGGTCTGAGATGATTGAACCTATGGTGAGCTTTGCACGTTGATGTATGGATACCATTTTACAGTTGAGATGGATAGAGATGTTGTTGTGGACCATCTAGATTGAGCCCTTACATTTGACTTTAAAGAGTTGACATGGCCATACAAGATCGATTTTATGAGATGATGATGAGTGGCTTACGATGAGCAGATGTGCTTGATGAGATCGTCGTTTACTTTGCTTTGAGAGAATTATCTTTAAGATTATTATAGAGTATTTGGAGTACGGTTGGTGCACGATTCTAGAGGGTTGACGTGGTTATATCAGATGGGCATCGATCTTTAGTATTGATCATTTGAGGGCTTGAGAGCACGATGTTTGAGACCACGGTTGTAAGATGGGTGGCCTTCATTTCAGTTAACTCACATCCTATTATCTTTATTGACATTTGGACCATTGCTAGCCCTTTGAGCCTCACATGACCATCATAGCCTTTTCTTTCTTATAGTCTTGCTCACCTTTTACACCGGGGTAGGGGCCCTCTAGTGTATATATGCTTTATTCGGGAGTCTCGTGAGTCATGGACTTGTTGACTCAATATTCTTCATTATTTTTGTTTTTTGTTGTCCTACCATTATTTTTCATCATACCTCTTTGTTTATATCATTTCTTCTATCATTTGTCTTTGTCATCATGTTTCTTTCTATGCCATGAGTGATGATCTTTCACATTTCAATGCATGGAGGACGGTCATGTCCCATTCTATTTCTGTCTCATGGACACTAGTTTGGAGATCTTTAGTTGAAAAAGTCATCTTATCAGAGATAGTTCATGTACATCATTGTTTGAGAGTATATCCATTTCATTATGTATTTTCAGTGGAGTTCATTTGTTGATATTTAGAGTATGAGCCAAAAAAAAAAGAAAAAAAAAAAGAAAAAAGTAACAAGCGCATGTATTTATGTATGTATACAGTGTTTTTCTCCATTGAATGTAGATATTGGTCATTGAGGATTGCTTCATTTGAGTAAGTTGCTTATGAAAGTTCGTATGTGAACTTTCAAAGACCCACATTTCCTTGTGTCTATCTCATTATGTATTTTACGTGTGAGAGACAAGTGACATTTTCTTAGAGACTCTGGATCATTGTCTTCTCCATCATTACATACATTGGTGATTTGACTATTCTCCATGACTTGATTTGAGTGGATTAGTGCTCATTCATTTTCCTTCAATCTTTTTGTTTCTCTCATGGTATTTCATTTGTCTTGATTGCCTACATTGTTCTTTGTTCATATCAATTTGCATTTCGTGTTCGATATTTTCCACACATCATTCTTATACATCCCATTAGTAGTTCGATATTCTTCATTTTTTCTCTTTCATCATCGATATATTCATCTTGGATTCTTTCTTCATCCCCGATATGTTCATATTGGACGTCCTCATATCCATGGTTTATGAGACTCTCTGCACATATTGCATTTTATACATGAGGGTATGAGGTTTTATCATTAGGATTATCTAGTTTCCTTTCGTTTTTTTCACCCTATTACCTTAGCCTACATTACGTCCTAAGTCTTAAGACTACCCTAAGGCCATGACATCACACTTTGTGTTTGATAACTCTTATGTGGGTGATACTTGGGATTGGTTCAAGATCATTTTGATTATGATGGACCAGGAGTTGTGGTATGACCCTACACTAGGGCATAACCACCTTAGAGAGTTTTTATCGGGTATGCATCCATTCTGCTTGATACATCACATTGGGGCGCACACATTTCTCAATCGAGGGTTGATTTTGAGATGACCACTACACAGGGGCATACTTCACTCAATTGATGATGGATTCTTAGAACATAGTCATTCCTAGGAAGTGATCAGATTCTTCTTTACATTGGATCATGAAGATTAGGAGTCCATGGGTCTTGTTGAGATGTTTTCATTTTCAACAGTGGGATGAGTTGAGATTGATTGATTTATTGACATACACTAGGGCATGGTCCCTCTCGGCAATAGTTGGTTTGGATACACTACTTTATATTGGGCCATACCTTTTTTTTGTGGTGGATATTTGGGGTGATGTGATATACATTGGGGCATACCCATCTTTTGGAGAGTGATCATATTCATTCATTATGTTAGAGCATCTGATGTGTGATATTGAGATCTTTAGATTGCTTCATGTTATCATCATTTCATACTAGGGCATAGCCACCATGTTCAATGCGTTGACATTGAGGTATAGCCATTCGATGGAGGACTTTGATGGATCATGGGTTTGGTGACACCTTGGGTTTAGTCTCCTCGGCATACTTAGATGATCCTCGATACCTACCTCCCTTATATTTCATACCCAGTTATTCCACTCTCGATATCTTTATGCTTATATCTATCCTATTAGAGTTTGACCAATATTTTCCTTCTTTTGGCCCACACATTTCACTATGACACATGACCTCACACCTTACTTTTTGGATTATGGAAGGATGTAGACCAGTCCTAGACTTTCGTAGTTGAGCTTTCATGTACCTTTTGGACTTTGAGTTCAATATTTTCCATGATAGTAGATCTTGATAGATTACCGTTTTTTTAGTGTGATGATGCTTTCATTTTGACAGTTGACGTGTTGAGCTTTAACTTGCTTGCTTTTTGCATCTTGTGTATTAGTCAACTTTATTTTTGTCCACCAGTCTGTTTTACTTTGTCAACATAGTATTCTAATACATAGTCCTGTTTGGCATTCACATTTGAGGTTAGACATCTCCATTGCATGGTTGACGAGCACATCCCAGAGTACAACAGTTCTTATGACATTCTACATCTCAGTCTTTTCACCAGCATACTAGGGCATACCCCTCTTGTTTGAATTCATCGGACCTTCAATAGATTTCACTCACCTTTCAGCTTAGTTGTTGACCCTCGTGATTTGCATACTGGGGCATACCCCATTCTTTAAGACCATTAGATCTTTAGTAGACTTCATTGCATTTTGATATAGTTGTCGATTCTTACGATTTGTCATACTGGGGCATATTCCCTTTTGTGTCGAGATTGTTTGCATCACTATCTTCGACATCCTTTGTCTTTAAGCCATTTGGTTAGATCATCATCATGTCAGTTCAATCTTATCTTTAATGTAGACCGCACCTTATACAATCGGTTACATCTTTGTTATTTTCTGTTTTAGGTGATTTCGATCATTGCAACCACGTCTCGTCTATTTAAGGTGCTTTCGATTACGGTGACTACGTTCCGTCCTTCATATGTTTTAGGTTATTTCGGTTATTGCGACCGCGTCCCGTCTGTTTTAGGTGATTTCAGTCATTGTGACCGCGTCCCATATGTTTTAAGAGATTTCAGTCATTGCGATCGCGTCCTGTATGTTTCAAGTGATTTCAGTCATGGCGATCACGTCCCATCCATCGTATGTTTCAAGAGATTTCAGTCATTGTGACCGCGTCCTATATGTTTTAGGTGATTTCGGTCATTGCGACGTCGTCCCGTTTGTTTTAGGTGATTTCGGTCTTGACGACCACTTCCTATCATTCATTTGTTTTATGTGATTTCAGTCATTGCGACCACGTCCCATTTGTTTAAGGTGATTTTGGTCATTGTGACCGTGTCCCATATGTTTTAGGAGATTTTATTCATTGCGACCGTGTCCTATATGTTTCAGGCGATTTCGGTCATGGCAATCACATCCCTTCCTTCATATGTTTTAGGTGATTTCGGTCATTGTGACCGCGTCTCGTTTGTTTCAGGTGATTTCTGTCATTGCGACCATGTCCCATATGTTTTAGAAGATTTTGGTTGTTACGACCGCGTCTCATCCTTCATATGTATTAGGTGATTTCGATCATTATGACCGCGTCCCGACTGTTTTAGGTGATTTCGGTCATTGCGACTACGTCCCGACTATTTTAGGTGATTTTGGTCTTTGCGACAGCGTCCCGTCTATTTCAGGTGATTTCGATCATGGCAACCGCGTCCCGTTCTTCATATGTTTTAGGTGATTTCGGTCATTGCGACCGCGTCCCATATATTTTAGGAGATTTCGGTCATTGCGACCGCGTCCCATATGTTTCAGGTGATTTCAGTTATTGTGATCGCATCCCATATGTTTTAGGTGATTTCAGTCATTACGACTGCATCCTTCATATGTTTTAGGTGATTTCAGTCATTGCGACCACGTCCCATATGTTTTAGGTGATTTCGGCCATTGCGATCATGTCTCATCATTTTCCTTAGTTTTGTGATTTCGGTCATTGTGATCGTGTCTCATCCTTCTTCGATTTTAGGTGTTTTTGGTCATGGCGACCATGTCCCATCCTTTCCTTTAGATTTAGGTGACTCTAGTCTTTGTACACTTTGTCCTCACAACTTCATATTCCATCCTGCTTTCGTATAGTAGATGTGTGGTTTCTTCCTTTGTACACATTTATTCATGTGCTCCTAGGTGGTTCATTGCTACTCAACTTTGACATCGATTTTCGAGTCACTTTTGGAAACTTTTATAAGGGAGTTTGGATCCATAATCTGTCTTTATAGACACCTTAGGAGTTTTCATTCTTGCAATTTTTGTAAGGTTTTAGAGTCTCTTTATTCTTGTTTTAGTTTAAGACAGCTCGTGTCATACTAGGACAAATTTGATGGTATTTCTTTTTCTTCGGTAGAGCCCACTTCGTTTCATTTGTGTATACACTCACTTTACTTGTAAACTCTACCGAAAAAGGGTATATTTATAGACCTCAAAATTTGTCTCATGTAATTTATTTATTTATTATTATATTTTTAACATAATATTTTAAACCCATTTTATTTTAATTTTTAATTTTCAACTTTAATTTTATTATTATTATTATTATTTATTTTATCTTATTTTATTTTTATTTATTATTTTAATTTATTTATTTTCTCTTTCTTCTCATTCTCTCTCTCATTCCCATGACAACCGCCACTTACTTTTTTTTTTTTGTCGTCTTATTTCTTTTCTTCCTATTTATTTCCTCATTTTCCTTTTTTCTTTCTTATTTCCTTTTTCCCCACACCCATATCCTTTATTTTCTCCTTATTTCTCCTTTTTTCTCTCTCACTCCCATCTCACATCACTACCTATAGTGCCACTGCCGATGGCCCCACGACGCCAACGACCACCATTTTGCTTCGGCCACCCCATTGTTTCTTTTTGTTTTTCTTCTTTTCTCTCTCTCTCTCTCTCTCTCTTTCCCTCTTTTTCTCTCCCTCATCCCCATGATGGCTACCCATCTCACCACTGCTACCAACGACGCCACTACAACGGCACCAATGCTGGCGACGCCATCGTCGACCGACAGTTTCCTCCATTGCCGGCAATTGCCCCCCATCTCCGACCATATCTTCCCTGTCTCTATATATCTCTCTCTATCTCTCTTTTCTCTCCACCTCAACACTCATTCTTTCCACTTTCATTTTGGAGGTAACCCTTTCTTTCTTCCTTTTGATTTCTACAGTGTTTTTTTGTTTGGAGATTTGGGTTTTGTTTGTTTGGGTTTTGGATTGTGCTTACGGGCTTTAAGGATGTTGGGCTTACATGATTGTTGATTTGGGCTACAGATTTGTGTGATTTGGGCTTACATATTATTGGATATTGTTATTAGGCTTATTTGAATCTCTTTGATTTTTGTTTTTCTTGGTGTTTGGACAAGTGTTTTGGCACTGTGCTGAGAATGGAGAAACATGGAAGCAGTTGGGGTAGGTGAAGACAGGGCATGGGTTGAGCTGATCGATGACCAAAATTTTTGGATTAAAAAGGAAAAAAATGAGAAGAAATGAACAAAGGGGAGAACAGTTAAGGGGGATGACTCTCTGGATTTTTGTGGAAAAACTCTCTGTATTTCCTTTGTTTTTTTTTTCTTTTATGATAGGTTTGAGATGTTTGTGGGCATTTCTAAGCTTTGTTGAGGAAGCTGTGGAGAGCTACTAGATTTGGGATTGCACTGTAAAGGGTATATCGATTATCCCTATCCTCTTTTTTATTTTTATTTTATTTTACATTTATTTTTGTATATATTGGATTTATTCTGCATGCCATTTTGGTATATATTGGTGTATGTATATGATTCATTTCCTTTCATATTCTGTTAAATGCTTCAATTTTTTTGTTTTATTTTTCGTTAGTTTGGTTGTTGTTGCGTATGCATTTGAGTAATTTGTTTATCTATTTATTTGTTTATTTTTTTATTCGTTTATTTTGTGTTATTCCTAATACTCAGATTAATAATAATGTTTTTCTGTTTGTAGAACATTTCAATGAACCATTTCTTTTTAATTTCAAATTGTAGACCCCCATTTGGGATTCACTTTCATGCAGCTTATTTGCCAAGTGTTGCAACCCTAAGAGACCACATGTCGTCTTTGAGTTGGATACTATGGAATCAGATGGTGTTTTTTGAGGAGCTATGAGAGTGAGACACCTAGAGAGAATATTCAGAAGGAGCGGGTTTGTTATGAAAGGCTGCAGGAGGCCATTAGAGGGGTGGTGCTTTGGTGGCTGGTTTTGAGAGATATTTTTAAGGATGGAGGCTAGCTTGGAGAGCAAGCTGCCAAGGAGGGAGGCGTTTTGGTTGTTGTTTTACAAAGATTTTGAGTGTGTTCTTTGGCTTGAGGGGATTCTTTGAGCTTGAGAAGCAAACTGGGGGGGGGTTGGTTACAGAGAGGTGTTTTCAACGAGGTTAGGAAAAAAAAAAGGCATAAGAGATATAGCGGGTGAGAGACCATGGGGAGCTAGGCAGGTAAACCATGGAAGGCAACCTGTATAGAGGAGTTTTTGAGAGCTGAGCTAACAAAAGAACCAGACAGTGAAGCTTGCTAGTGAGAAAAGAGAGATAACAAGAGGAGCGTGGGAAATCAACTGGGTTTTCTTTGTGGGGGAAGCCTAGTAGTTACCGGAGCAGGAAAGATATCTTCAGGTATGGCCATTTATGGTTTTCTTTTCCCGTATATTCTCTCATATTTCATATTTCTCCTGTTTTATTCTCTGTGATTCCTACTCTGCTTGTTGGGTTGCTTGGTTTGATGATTATTGGTTTAATATTTGAAGAGCTTAAGGCATTTTATGCTCTGTTCTGGTAAACATTTTCCACCTTAATCCACTGATTGTTGGACCCATGGATAAAATAATGAAGTGGGTTCAACACATTTGTTAAAGGTTTCATGTTCATTTGTTGTTGTTATTCTCTCTTCCCCTCTATCGTTTCTCTCTCTACCTGAATATCTACATTGGAGCTGCTTTTGCCATGAGTAATATGGAAGAACAAGGTGGGCATGAGAATCCTCTACAATTGATGTCATTTTCTTTTGGTGGGAGTATCAATGATGCTTATTATGTACCAAAAGATGATCCTAGCCATCACTTTACCAGGGGGTCTGGAAAGAATGAGAACCCTTCGAATGCTCTGTATTTGTCTCAGTGGATTCATGGCCAACCAACATCTCACAATTATGTCAAATTTCGAGAAAAAAGTTCAACATTTCCCCATAAGGCTCCTGCAAAAGATATAGTGGACGTCATCCTTTTACCGGTTGGTAGCTTGCATGCTATAAACGGGGTCTCTGAGATTCCAAGTGAGGTTTTATATAACAGTTTGGAAAATGCATGTGGTTTTAAACTTGTTGATCCTTCCCTTATCATGGATGCTTGGAAGGAAAAATTGTCTATCCCTGTACTCGATAACCACCATGAAGCTTCAACAAGTGTGGCAGGATTTTTATGCTCTAGTCAAAATGAGGTAACATACCTGAACCCACATAATGGAGGACAAGTGAACAAATTCACCAGTACACAATACCATATATGCACTTAGGATTGTACATCAAGGACACAAGAACTAAATGAAGATAATTTTAATGTTTCTATACACAAATCAAGAGTAGCAATTGTTCCACCTTGTTTCCAATTGAAACCACGCAGCATTGCATCACGATAGAGGGCATCTGCAACTGATCGTCGTCGTAGAGTAAGAATCTCTGAAAGACTCAAAGCATTGCAAGTACTGCTCCCACATTCTGAGGGTGGTAAAGCATCTGTTCTTGATGATATCATTGACTATATCAAGCATTTGCAGTTACAAGTCAAGGATTTAAGTCAAAGTCGATTGGGTGGTCAATCAACTTCTGATCCCTTTATTTTTCTTAAGGGATATGGGCACTACATTCTACATGATCAGATGCTGAAAGAACCAGTTGAAGAGATGATGGGAAAGTTACTGGAGGTGAATCCATCAGAAGCAACCCAATTAATGAGAGAATAGAGGCCTTTAGGTGATGCCCGTGATCTTGATCTTTGTTGAAGATTTACCCCTCCAAAATAGCTCCATCCCTCCTGCATGGCTTGCATGGCCATCTTGGGCATGCAACTTTAGGTTGTGTCTTTCTTCATTTTTTTTCATTATTATTATTTCCTCATCTCAGAATTTTAAAATAATTCCCTACACTCCCATTTTTCCATATAATTTCTCGAATTCTCGTTTACTTTTTAATTTTCCAAACTCCATTTTTATCAAATAATTTATTTATTTATTTTTAATTTTCATCTTTAGGATTTTTTTTAGAATCACTCAAAATCTCATTTCCAATAAAATTTTGCTGCCATATTTCTTTTTGGCAAGCAATTTTCACATTTCCTTTATTTTTAAAATGTTTTAAAATAAGCAAAAAAAATCAAATTTCATAATTCTGAATAATGGGGTTATTGGAATTAATTCATGCAAAGAAATAAAATGGGCTTTAGTGGGGCCCAACATCAAAGAAGTTTTATTTAAAATAAAAATGCACTTGAGTGAAGTGTCAAGTGGGTCATTGGTGATTCTGTATTCGATTTAGTGACATGTGAGCTATATTTTGTATTCATTAATTAGACACTAATCCCATTTCTTGATAACACATTATGGCTTGTTGCCCAGGTATGCATCCATTCCCATTCTGGTCATTCTCTATGCATGTTCTGATTCCCATATGTGCATGATCGATTTGAGTATCCATTGATTTTCTTATTGATTGTCACGTCAGCTTCATTTTATTAGTAGAGACCCGACTTTAGGGACTTAGAGGGGTGCTACAGTCTTTACCGTACCTTCCTGATAAGTAACCTAACCCCCGAGCCCGATTCGGTTTTGCACAAACCGCCTTTTCCAAAATAAGGAGTCATATTTAGGGTTTTCTTCCTTATTTTGTTTACCCTTTAAAAATAAAACAAAAATAAGTGACGACTCCAAGTCATTTTCTTAATAAATAAATGCATTTTTCAAATAAAAAAACGAGCTCGCCCTCAAGTAGAAGTGCATGAGCAGAAATACGGGGTCCACACAAAATTATCTTTTTATTTATTTGTTTATTTTATAATAATAATAGATTTAATTATTTGTAATAACCTTTTTTTAAGTAAACCAAAATTCATATTTCTAATAAACCAAAATTTTTTTTTATGTTTTTTTTAATGAATTTTTTTTTTGTCTCAAAAATAAATAAATATGAATTTGGAGTCATGAAGGTAACTTTATTTTATTTTTTTAATAGATAAACTCAGTTCTATAAAACTATTTTTTTTTTATAGAAAAACTCTTTTTTAATATATAAAAAAATCCCGAAAAATCATGTTTTTAATAAATTTGAGTTTCCCTTTTTTTTTTTTTAATAATAAATTTGACATATTCCTTTTATATTAAATTAAAAATAACCTAAAAAAAGAAATAATAATAATAAGTTGCAAAGCTTGTAGAACTTCCCTTCAAAAAGTCATTATTTTGTTTTATTTTTTTTATTCTTAATAAAGTTGGAAAAAAAAATCCCCTTTTTGTAAATAAATTTGAATCAAACTATTGCCGCAAATAAACCTTTTTTTTTTTTATAAAAAACATTTTTTTTTAGATAAATTCATAAAAATAAAAACAATTTTTTTTTTTTTAATAAAGACAACTTTCTTTTTTTTCCAAGCAAGTAAATATACTTTATTTAAAGTTATAAAATTTTAAATAAATTAGTAAATAAATAAAATTGTAAGTGAAATTTTTTTCTTGTAAATAAAATTGAATTGAGTTCTTTTTTTACATACAATTGTGAAAATATGAGTTTCTTTACTTAAACAAAATGCAAAATTTTAAAGTCCCTTTATTTTATTTTATTTAAAAAAAAAAAGAGAAGAAAAAAATTAATAATCAAATTGTATTGCTCTTATGAATAAAACTTGAAAAATCATTTTTAAATAAAATCAAATTCTTTTTATTTTCTTTTTATATATCTTTTTTTAATAAATTATTTTAATACAGTAAGTGCAAATAACTTTTTTTTAAAAATTAAATACAAATGAAATTGAGTCAAGTCATTAATTGAAAATAAATTGAAACTTTTTTTTAAAAATAAATAAATTGAAATCACTTATTCAAAATTGTTTTTAATAAAATCATTTGAAATTTTCAGAAAACTAATTTTTTAAAATATTTTTTTTAATTAGTTCAGTAAATCAATTTGCATAATTCTATTGTCATTTATTTTGTACATTTTTCTAATTTTATTTTATTATCACTTTTGTGTATATTGATTTATGTTATTAATTTTGATATCTATGATTAATTAGTTATGAATACGAGTATAGAGGAGTACTACAACTCACCACCGTACCTTTCCAATAGGTAACTTGACTCTCGAAACCATACTCGATTTTTCACATGTCTGTCTTTTCCAAATAAGGAATTACACATAGTTTTTTTTTCTTATTTTGTTTTTTTCTTTTAAAAAAATTAAAATAAGTGAGACTTCAGGTTTTTTTAAAAAATTAATATTTTTACCAAATAAATAAAAAAAGGAGTTTTGTCATTGAGTGAAACACATCATGCTAAAAATGCGGGGTCCACACTCCTTTATCCCTCTTTCCATCAAAGTTGACTTTTAATTTTTCAGATCCTCTCAAAATTGATCAGTAGGATTTCTAGCCAATAATTATTTATTAAATCAAATTGAATATATTTATCGCACCCACTAACGTCGGGTGGGGCACTTTTTCTAAAAATAAGCTAACATAGCTATCAATTTTCACATTTTTTTTCTCCTTTAGAAGCATATTATTATTATTATTATTCTCGGGTTGTTTCCCCCATTTTTGAGTTATTTTGTCTTTAAAATTATCCCATTGTCAAATGTTGTAATGATTCACTTCAAAGTTAATACCAAAATACAAAACTACAGCTTTTTATTTCCTGATAAAATTTAATTATTACCATTAATTTCTACCTTTTCTCCATAATGAAGTCAAGTATTGTTCTTCAAAGGGAAAATTTTATTACTCATCACAAAATGAATTAACTAGTTTTCAAAAAATAATAATATTTCAAATGTTTGTAAAATTAGAGTGTTAGATTGAGATTGAAATTGACTTTGAAAAAGTAAAAAATGCTCTCCAATATTTAAAAATATTTTTTTAAAACAATGATAGAATCTTGAAATGATTGTAAAGAATCACTTGATAGTATTTTTTTATTCAAAATAAGTTTATATTTAAGAGTCTCTTTAGTGTTTAAAATTTGTAGAATGTGTTTTTAATTTTTTTAGTATTTAAAATTTTTCATCTTTCAAGTTAAAAGAATTAAAAACATTTTATAAAATTATTGTTAAATATACGCTATGCATTATTAACCCGATATTTTAAAAATATTTCTAATAAAAACATTATTAATAAAAGTGTTACAAATAAAAAAATTTAATTAAAATCACTTTCAAATATACTTTAAACCCACATGTTAATCAAATCAGCTATCTTGTAAAGCTGATATTACCAAATCCCAAATTACTTGACTTCCAAGCATGTATGATTCATAAAAGATACTTTCCCCAACTTGGCTCTAAGAGCTATAACAAATCATCACTAAATTAATCAACAAAAAAAACAAGAAATTAAACAATTTAAAAACAATGGAAATCGAAAATCTTCATTTGCCATCAGTACTTGGGAAGAAAGCACTCCTTTGGAAGGTTGTTTTGGAATCTCTTGTTATCTTGGCAATAGTCATAAATGAGATGATGTTTCCTAACCCATTTGAAAAGCCTTCTCTGGGTTGATGTTAGAGAGCTGAACCTTTCTTTGTTCCACCAATTTGTAGTGCTATCTGCCCTGCAAAACCTTGCATTCCCCCCCCAAATGCAGGCATCAAGCTTGTAGTTCCTGAATGAGGCTATGAATGGGCCCTTTGTCCAGTCAATCTTGTCCTTTCCACCTCGGGTCGCCCAGCTGTCGCCGTTCCATAGGCTGATTTTGATGCTCATTGGCTGCCATCTGGGAAAGGCCACCCCCTTGTCTGCATGGTTTCTGTACACTCTTATGGGCACCCAGTCCACCATGAATCTACAAGAAGAAAGAAAAAAACAATAGGACTGTAGATTAAAGGTCAAGAAAATAGGCTCTTATGTCTCAAATGGGGTTTGGGCATTAAGGACTTGGAGAATATATAATGCCTTTGAAGATGGCTTACACAATCTGGTGAAGGTTCCAGAGTATGGAATAGGTGTGGAAGTCCTCTGTTGGATCAAACCATAGATAAATCCTCTCTTCCCTGTTGTCAAACCCGTCTGCAAAAACATTGGTTTGAAGGATATATGGCTGCCCACTCACATTTCCCAGGAACTCAAAGTCGACCTCGTCGCGATTAGGTTGATCAGAAGTTAGCTGCATTGCCAAACAGCAGTTTCAGTTTCATAAGCGAATATGAAGAGAAGAAAATGAGGAGTAAGAAAAGGTTAGTCACTCACATAATAGGCCACAACTGTGCCTGCAGAATGGCCTGTTACTAGTTTGATTTGCATGTCAATCTGCCCAAACAGGAATAACTGGTTTGAAGCAAAACCAGCACCTAGAAAATATAATCATATAGAAAACATAAGAGACATGAGCATCAAAATGATTAGGAGGTTCAATGCCTATATATTGCTGAGTTACCTGATTCCTTATCAAGCTTCAAGCTTCTTGCATGGCCATCTGCAGAAGTATTGACATGGCTAGGAGACCAAATGACAAAGAAATCCTTGTTGAAGTCTCCTGTTGAAACAACAGAAGCATCTGAAACTTGAACCAAACTGATCAAGGTTAAAACCCCAATAAAGAAGACAAGTTTATGATAATTGTTCATGGTTTTCTGTCGGAGTTGGCCAGGAAGATTGATAATAACATGGGAAAGAAGCTATATATATATATAGGTACTGCATGGCAGGGTAGTGAAAATGAAGAAGCAAGGTTAATTGGTGTTGTTTAAGCAAGAATATCTTTAGAAGGAAGCAAAGGAATGTTTGGCTTTGAGCATCTTATCGACATATAGTCTTGATGGGTTCGCTAGTGTTCCCATTTGGATGTGCCCAAATGTAGATTTTGTTGGGTATCTGATTAGTATATATGAATCTGAGTATTTTAGTTGTTTTCATATCCATCTTAATCGATAATTTCGGTTTTTTGAGTCAGTTTACTTAATCTACTTAGCAATCCCATGTAGAGCATGGCAGGGAATTTTCAATGTAAAGCATGAAGGGAGTGTGTTTTATTCAAATCGATTATATTAAGAGGCACTTCATACCAAGCTTTGGGCATACCCTTAGGCTTTATTCAGAAGAGCTTTTTTTTTCTTTGTTTGGTTGGCAGAAAGTATAGGAAAGTGAGGACCTGGCCACAGGTTTCCTTTCTTTTCTATTGTGCTTTTCTTTTCAAGGTAACTTGGTGTTCAAAGCTTTCCTTCTCATTACTCTTTGAAGGACTTCGGTTTATTCTTTCCCTCTGTTCTGCTCCTTTTCAAGGGCTGGCTGTGACCATGATTCAACTCAATTCACCTAACCAAATTTAAAGCCCATACCCCACCTATCATGCCGCTATGTTAAACTATCCAACAATGTATACTAGTCTATTCATCGGTACGATTGAAACCTGACAAAGTTTGTCTCATTTCCAATTAAGTATAATTATATTTGTATCAAATTCTTGTAAGCCTATGTTTCTCCTTTAGTAAACATTTTATTTTCTAATCAACCTATAAAATTCGAATTTGATTAGAATTGACTTAATTAATAAGCACGTTAATTAACTTGATTATAACACTAACTTAGTTAATTATATATTTGACTTATATATTTAAAATTTGATTTAGAATAAATAGGTTAATTGAGTTATAAATATACCAGACTCGATTATTATTCTCGTCATGTTTAATTAGATCAACCTATTTAGTTTAATACTTAAGTTTTAACACAACACAAACATAATCTATCAACATGAATTATTACCTCTATTCAAAAACCCGATTTTATCTTGTATGTAGAGAGATAACTAAACAATTATAGAAAAATAAGAAGAAATAAACGACTTTTAAAAGTCCTTTTTGCCTTCAAAGCTAGAATTAGTTGTATAGTTTTTTATGATCATTGCCTCACCTTGATGATAACAAATGATATCAATTGGTTCAATGAGTGCAATATTGCCCATGCATGATTGTAACCTACATTTCCAATGTTTAAGCCCAAAGCAAACTACTCTTGGTGAGTTTCATTTTGTAAATGGTAATAATCAAGGTCACTGTATCTAAATCAACATTTTTTTTTCCTTTTCTTAAAAGAAAAAGTGTGATTGTACAAAGCAGTTGGTTTCAGTGGCATAGTATTTACTCATGCATTATGATGATAATGATGACCATTAAGTATCTCCAAAAGTAAGGTGATTCCAAGTAACCCAATTTAATATTATTGTCTCTATGTGAAAATTAAAATTAATTAAGCAATGGGGTTTTGCTAAGAGAATCCAGTATGATTAGTACTCCTTGATGCTTTATTTGGTAGAAAGAAAAGAACAAAGCACAGGGAGCTGAAGTAGCTTCAACCTAACTTCAAATCATTATTTATTAAAGATCATTGAAATTATTGGACTTATAAAGTTTATACAAAGTCTCCAACACTTGCATTGCACGGACCGTTCTAGTTTGTATTTATTAATCGCTTTAACTATACTTTTATTATAACAACTTATTTTCTATTACATAGATATTATTCGCTTTGAGTTTATTGCCTAGAATGGACAATATCTGCATGAAAATGAGTAAGTTGTTACATGCATATCATTACTTTGGAACCGAAAATATGTAACTAAATCCAAGTCCTTGATGTACTGCAAAACCCATTTAATAAACTGATGAATAAGCAGGGTTCTTGGTGACAGAAGATTGAAAATGAAATCATATTTGCCATTGCATTTGGAGGCAAATCCATGGTTTAGAATAGGGTTATATTGTAGAGTTATAACCCTATTCTAAACCATGGATTTGTACTACTACAAAAATGATTTATGATGTCATACATTATTGGACATAAACATTACTTTATTTGGAATTGAGAATTTTGGGTTTTTGGATGCAACTCTTCTATCATTTTATGGTTAGCCGGTTTTATGCATATGAAATGTAGGTATACATGAATGTTGGGAAGCTTAACATTTCTAAATCATGTTTTAATGTGTATTCACTTTTCTTTTTTAGTTTTGGTGGGTTTGATGTGTTTGATGTACTATTATTTTATGAACATTTGATATACAAATATTATTGGATGATGTAATGTGTTACAAGTTAATTTATAAGCATTATGAAAATATAAGTTAAATATAATATGATTATTATATTTATGAACAATTTACATAGGTTGGTCTTATTTATTAATAAGCATTACAAAAATCTACAAACTAATCAACAAAAAACAACCATATCTTCCATAATCATTTACAATGATGTGACACCATAAATTAAAGGTGATACATTTAACGTAACACCATAACTCAAAGATGATGCATTTAATATGACACCTTATATATCTCATACAACTCTATATCAAATTAAGCATCACTAAAAATATATGGTGTCACTTCTGAATGTGTCACCATTTATCTGCTTTGGTGTCGCTTCGAAATATGTCACCAATTGATACCCTCTATGGTGTCAGTGGATAAGGTGACGCTATATTGTAATGACACCCTATGTTTATAGTGACTTATTATAAATGTCATCATATATCTTTTTTCTTGTAGTGATTACCAGAATTTTTGTATTTTAAAACTTGGCTTTATATGCTACAATCCATTTCATCTACTCTATAGGATACACATTATAGGACTCAGCATACTCTATGAATGATCATGTTCATGCTAATTTTGAGACCAAGAGACCAATTGGAATGAACAATTTAGTTTTGATACATTTTTCATGAGTTTAGGTTGAATATAATTTGGGTCAAGTTTGTATCAATCTACGCAACCTATTTAATTAATATATTATTTTTTTGTTAATCGACATAACACAAATTTGATTCGAATTGAACTATTGAATAATTGTCCTAATTAATCTTATCATAACTATAACCTATTTAACCCACATATAACTCATTTAAAATTTGATTTTGAATAAATTAATTGAGTTAGTAATATATCATATTCACATGTTAGGAGATTAATCACATTGACTCAAACAAGACTTGACTCCATTTGAGTATTGAATAAGATCTAATTATTAAATTAATTATATGATACGTTATCTATTCAATAATTCGGTTGTATTTAGATTCGTACATTTAATCCAATTATTATTTGTGCCTTATTTGAATTAACCCATTTAGTCAAATATTTCAATTTTGATATGATATGAATACGATATATCAACATGAACTATTACCCTTAGTTTGGATATAAATGTATTGATTCAAGTCGTGGTATTGGATATCTATAAATAATCCTCTTAGTAAGTAGAGTTAATTTATGTTCCTTCATTGCTCCAAGAATTTGAAGAGATTAAAATGAGTTAAAGACTGATTTGGGAATGTTTTTAAAAAAAGAAATATTTGGTTAAAAGAGATGAAATAATTCTTAAATTGTAAATCCAACATTCCTCATATTTTTTCTAGAAAAGTAATCATTTTATGACATAAATGTCTTTTATCATTTCAAATATTTACGTGTAAGTTTTAAAAGAAAATGTATTTTTACAAGAAATAATGACATTTTTGTCCAAATTAGGTTAAAAAATGGTGAGAGGTTAAATTTCAAAAATTGGGTTTTCAAATACCCTTTTAATTAAATAACCCTTTTAAAAACACTTTTCATATAAAAAAATATTTTAAAAAAATTCAGTCGGCAAAATTTAAAAAATTAAGAAATTACTTATACTAATTCTTGAAAAGGCACTTGATAAATAATTCCCCAAAAAATCATTTAAAAATACATATTTCAAATAAAAACACTACCAAGTTCTTAATTCCCAAATTTTTTCGTTAGAGTAATCGAAGTTCAACTTAAAATCTGAATTGGTAAAGTTCTTGATGAGGGGAGCCCAATGGAAAATTTAGAGTGAGATGTGCAGGCTGGGCCCAAAGCAGCGACATGATGGCCAAAATTCAGTTCTTTTTTCTGAGCTACAAGTCCACTTGTGCCTCACCAGCTGTGAAGTGGGTCTCCCTCACTTCTTTTCTGGATGTGAATACAGTTGGGCTTCTTGTTTTCTTCCTATTATTATTATTATTATTGAAACCCTCTTTTTCCTGTGACCACTTTCTCCAACTGCCAACCCTTGTTTTGGAACTCCAGCCCAAATTCAAGAATTTATAATTTTCTTGCTATTTAGGTGTGCAAAACTTTGAAAAGGGAAAGTTCAATGCAAAACCCACAAACAAAACTTTGAGATATGGACGAGGAAGTTGTCAACATTTTTGACCCTTAGTGCCCTGCCACCTCCACCACTAGCATTGAGTATTAAAAAAAATGAGATATAAAGAATTTAAGATAAAATAGTAAAAATGATAACAAGTAAACTCGTGTTTTCAAAAGATAAATTTAATATAAAAAATAAGTTTCTCTTTTGAAAAGTTGAATTCAGTATAAAAAATGAATTCGATTTTTGAAAAGACAACTACAATACAAAAATAAAACGAGTGATAAAAAGTATCGTATTTTTGTATTTTTTTAAAATAATTGTTGCTTAAAAAATTCTTATCCTTTAAAACCATGGTAGTATGCTGTTATATTTGCCTTCATTCTATGAGCAAATTTTAATGGGGGAGTAGCCAACTTATACTACGAGCTAATCAAGATGGTGTTACAAAAGAATCTTGGGGGTGGTTGCATACGTGAAGAATATGTTTGGTCATAGAAATTTTGAGAAAAAAAATATGAGAAAGAAAACAAAAAAGGAAAATGTGAGAGAGAAAAAATAGAGAAGAGAAGTAAAAAAAAAGAAAAAATTTAAAAAAATTAAAATAAATTTAAATATAATAAATTGTTTTTATAAATTACTTCAAACTAAATTAATGATGCATTTCATTAAATTCGAACCGTTGGGTATATATATATATACATCGAAAATGATTTTTTAAGTAGAGAAAATAAAAATAAAAAATAAAAAAGATTTCAAATTAATAAATAATTTGTATATATTACTTCAAAATCATGTGACTTATGTTAACATGATAAATAATTTGAAAATATATAAAGTTTAATTATATATATATATATATATATACTGAGAAAATAAAGACTATACTTAATTAAGAAAAACACCAAAAATGATTTTTTAAGTAGAGAAAATAAAAATAAAAAATAAAAAAGATTTAAAATTAACAAATAATTTGTATATATTACTTCAAAATCATGTGACTTATTTTAACATGATAAATAATTTTAAAATATATAAAGTTTAATTATATATATATATATATATATATATATATATATATATATATATATATATATACTGATAAAATAAAGGTTATGCTTAATTAAGAAAAACACCCAAAGGGGGAGGGTGAATTGGGTTTTTAAAAATCTTTTCAAACACAACAAGTTCAAGCACAATATAAACAAAAATAAAGAGATAGAGTTAGAGAATTCAAACTCGGGTTTTATAGTGGTTCGACACTTCCTTTCCTATGTCCACTCTCCTCAATCTCTTAACTGAGTGAGGGTTCTACTAACTTGAAGCTTCAACCAAGCTTTCAATCTTCTTACACTTGGATTTCGGCTCCAATGGGCTCTTACACAATCTCTTCAAGATTCAATCCTCTTGAAGGCTTTAACACTCAGTTTTTACAAGAATGAATCCCTCAACCTAGCTTAAGGATAGCCCAAATACAAGACAAAGCTAGGATAACACACAAAAGTGCACTAAAGGATATGCAAGTGATGATTTAATGCACTAAGAAAGAAATGAAAGCTTTTTGGTCAAGAACAGGTAGGTAGACAATTGATTGCAAGTGTTCTCTTGTTCATAAATGAAGTGGAGCTCTCAATTTATAGGTTTCTAAGCTCAGGAGCCAAAAACAACAAAAGGTAACCTCGACCAATCGAGTTAGGGGTCGACCGGATCACTAGTCGTTGGAGCATTTAATGATTTGACAGGTTATCGTTGCCTCAACTGGACCTTGACCGGGAAAAGATGAACCTCGACCAGGAAGAGAAGACTACTGGGAAAGAGAGAGAAGATTTTGGGCATCCCTTGATCGGACAAAGGCAACCGGTCGACCGGTTCCCCAATCGGTTGAGCCAGTTGGCCATAGCCTCGACCGGTTGAACCTTTTGGCCTTGAAAACCTATCTTTTTTAATTCCTTTCTTTAATAACACTTAGGTAAGGTCTTTAGGTGAATTATTATGCCAATTTTAAAACATTTTGCCTAAGGTATATTTGATAAAACTCAGGTTTTAAATAAATTGAAAGTTTAAAGGATAAACCGAGTTTTCAAAGATGCATGAAATGGAATGAAAAACTTAAGTGCACCCATGCATTCATCTTACATTCGCTTCCTATGATCGCAAGTCTTCCAAAAGTCTCGATCTTGTATCCATTTGGTCATTTGATGAATTTTCGAGTTTATGCCTGAGATTCTTAACCATTAAACCAATTAGTTACTTAACCATGATTTGTTATCATCAAAACCCGATTAGGAGAACCCTTGGGCTAACAATCTCCCCATTTTTTATGATGACAAACCTTGGTTATCTAGGAGAAAAAAAATCTCCCCCTCAAACCAATCATGGATCAATACATCAATTTTCAATAAGAAACAATGTAAAGCATGAAAATTTGAATAGGAAACAATGGATCATGAAATAGCATATCATATATATATGGTAACATCACATGTACACGAAAACATAACATATATGCTAATCCAGATAGATATGACAATGATATGCATGAGGGTCTCCTAGATCCTAGATATTTATCCCCCTTTGGCAACATCAAAAAGAGACTGAGGGGGAACTCTAGATAAACTCAAGGCTGAGAGGGTAGAGGTGGAAACACGGAGCGGAGGTAAGCCATCATCTCCTCATGCTGACTCTCCTGGTGACTCTCAATGCGCTCAATACTCTGCTGGAGATGCTCGAATATAGCCTGTTGCTGGTCCATACGCTTCTTTATACGCTCAAATCATTGCTGGAAGTGCTCAAACTGAGAAGTGAAGCCAGTTTGATACTAATCTATGAGATCCTCCATAGAGTAGAATTGAGTATCACTGACTAAGGCAAGCTCCTCCATACGAGTCCCAAGTGAGCTGATCTGAGCTGATAAATCCATCCAAAGCGCATGATCAGAAGCGTGAAGTGCCTAAGATGGTATCTTTGTGTAAGGAAGCTCGGTGAATGATGGATGAGAAGATTGTCCCGCTGTGTAAGACGACTCAGTCATTATAAGCTTTGAGAAAGTGGCCTCAAAATGAATACCCTCTAACTGAGGTGGAGGAGGAATGTCAAGCTCGGGCTCTCTCTGCTCAAAATCCCTCTGAGGGTCTAACCTACCCTCCATCTCTTTGATCTCGGCCTCTTCCTCTACTCTGGGATGCATATGTCCTTGTCCCCGGGCCTATGCTGGAGGTCGCTCAACTCTCCTAATCCAGGAACCATCGAGGGCCTTCTCAAACTTCATCCGCCCCAAAGACTACTCATCGTAAGTATCATAACTAGTAAGGGCCTCAAAGTTCATCTCTCTACTCAAATCAACCCCGACATCCTTGAATACTCGAGTAAGGAAGCGGTCGTAGGGGAGTACTCAGGTCGTGCTCTCATAGCAGGATATCATATGCATCATCATCAGATACCCCATGTGAATCTGTCTCCCAGTCAGAATCGAGTCCACAATGAATGCCTCAAGGTAGGAGACCTCGCCTTGATATCCGCCTCGTGGCAATAGGATGGAGCAGATCATGTGATGAAGGACTCAACTAGTCACAGTCAGGCTGTGTGTTGAAGGTTTGCCCATCCCCTGGGCGTCTGCAAGTCCGCACAACCTCTAAATAACTTCTCTAGGCTTGAAACTCGACATAATGGGCCAAACCTTGGACTCATACACCCGGAGTCCAATTGAAGGGATGTCGAAAATCCGGCAAATGCTCTCCGAGCTCAGTCTGATCTCAACACCTCTAATAGTGGACATGATCGATCCTCCAAGTCCATAGGTCACCCGTGAATAAAATGCACGCACCAGAGTCGGGAAAATCGGCTCGGAAATCGTCACAACTAGCAACCATCCCATTCGACTGAAGAGTCTCTCAAACCCGAAGTACTGAAGTTGGGAGAAATTGATACTTCTCCATAGAACGACTTTCCTTTGGGCGAATTTTTGCTTGTATCTCTCTTCGACGGAACTGAAGAGGTTTGTGTCATACCTCACTTTTCGGCGAGCCTCCGTCTGATCAAGCTGAGATGGCTCAACAGGGTGTTTGCCTTGAGCCCTAGAGGCAGCCATATCTTTCTTTGGCGCCATCAGAAAAGAAGAAAATGAAGAAATGAAGTTGGAAGAGAGAACGAACCCAAACAAGAGAGAATGAAACCCAACCAAAAGCCCTAAGTGCACGGAAATTGAGCTGAACCTGGCTGAGGCGCTCGGTCAGAGAAGAATCAGTCCAAAAACAGAAACCCTAGGTCCAGATCCGAAACCCTGGCCTCAAAAACGTCTCAAAATCAACTTCAAGGCCTGAAATCGGTCCAAAATCTTGCCCACACTAGTCTCTAGAAGCGGGAATGTAAAGAGTCTTCAAGGAATGGGGGAGAACAGTGGAGAAAATGAAGCGCAGGAGCCTCTTTAAATCCTTAGCCCCGACGAACCGGTCTACCGCTTGGTCAACGGTCAACCCTCCAATTTTTTATGCTTTTTCTTGTCTCATGATCCTCCTCCTGCCCTTTTCAGTTGAAATCCCCAATTTTTTATGTCCAATGCCAAGGGAATTTTGATTTTTGGTCAAAATTTGACCTTTTTCCTAAGAGTATTTCTATATGATGCATATGATATGAAATTCATGCAATCATAAGGTATATTCATCAAGAATTCATCAAGCAATCATTTGATCATAAAGAAATCACCCCTAGTTGTCTTCTAATATCAACAAATTTGCTCTTCACTTAGAGGTTTTGTAAAAATATCGGCAAGTTGATATTTTGTGCTTACAAATTCAAGTGTAATGTCACATTTTTGTGCATGGTCTCTAAGAAAATGGTGTCTAATCTCTATATGCTTAGTCCTAGAGTGTTGCACGGGATTTTTTGAAATGTTTATGGCACTAGTGTTATCACATTTAATAAGAACATGCTCAAAAAACAAACTGAAATCACTAAGTGTTTGTTTCATCCGAAGGATTTGTGCACAACACAAATCGGTTGCTATGTATTTGGCTTCCGTCGTTGACAAGGCTATCAAATTTTGCTTCTTACTATGCCATGAAACAAGTGAGTGTCCTAGGAAATGACAAGTGCCACTAGTGTTTTTCCTTTCAACCCTACAACCGGCGAAATCGGCATCCGAGAATCCAATTAATTCAAAGTTATCATTCTTGGGATACCATAAGCCTTTATCCATTGTCACTTTCATGTATCTAAGGATTCGTTTTACTGCACTTTAGTGAGATTCTTTAGGACAAGATTGAAATCCAGCGCATAAGCATACATTATACATGATGTCAGGTCTACTAGCAGTCAAATATAGCAAAAAACCTATCATGCCCCTATACATAGTTGAGTCAATGGATTACCTTTCTCATCCTTATCAAGCTTGATAGATGAGCTCATTGGAGTCTTCATTGTTTTGGCTTCTTCCATGTTGAACCTTTTGAGAAGATCTTTTATATATTTTGCTTGATTGATGAAGGTTCCTTCCTTTAGTTGCTTGATTTAAAGTCCTAGGAAGAAGTTGAGTTCTCCCATCATGCTCATTTCAAACTCACTATGCATGCATTTAGAAAATTCTTCACAAAGAGAGACATTAGTAGCTCCAAAAATGATATCATCAACATATATTTGCACCAAGAGCATGTCATTTTCTTTGGTTTTTATGAAAAGAGTTGTGTCAATTTTTCCCATTTTAAAACCCTTTTTCAAAAGAAATTTACTCAGTCTTTCATACCATGCTCTGGGTGTTTGTTTCAAACCATAAAGTGCCCTTTTAAGCTTGAAAACATGATTAGGTAAGTTAAAACTTTGAAAACCGGGTGGTTGTTCTACATATACTTCTTCATTTATAAAGCCATTTAAGAAAGCACTTTTCACATCCATTTCATATAGAACAAAGTCTTTAAAACATGTAAAGGCAAGTAGCATCCTAATGGCTTCCAATCTAGCTATGGGAGCAAAGGTTTCTTCATAATCTATCCCTTCTTCTTGATTAAAACCTTGGGCTACCAATCTTGCTTTATTCCTAACAATTATGCCATTTTCATCCATTTTATATTAAAAGACCCATCTAGTTCCAATAACACTTTGATTTTGAGGTTTTCGCACTAATTCCCATACTTCACTTCTTTCAAATTAGTTTAACTCTTCTTGTATAGCAATCATCTAATTTTCATCAACTAGAGCATCATTTATATTTTTAGGTTCAATTTGAGAGATAAAAACAAGATTATTGCAAATATTTCTAAGAGATGATCTAGTTCTTACCTCACTAGATGGATTACCTATAATTTGATCTTGTGGGTGGTTGATGACAAACTTCCAATCTTTAGGAAGGTTTTGGCTTGATTCACCTTGCACTTGTTGAGGAAGAGGTAGTGTCAAAGGTGATTCTTCTTTCTTGGGATCCTCTCCAATTTCTTCTTGTTGCCTTCTATCTTCAATTTGTAAATTTCTCATGGAAGTCTCCAAGCCTAAATCATCATCAAAACTCTCTCTTTCTTGGAGAGAATTGTTAGATTCATAAAAAATAATATGGATGGACTCCTCTACAACCATGGTTCTTTTGTTAAAAACTCTAAAGGCTTTACTTGAAGTTGAGTAACCAAGAAAAATTCCAACATCCGATTTCGCATCAAATTTTCCAAGATTGTCTTTGTTGTTTAATATAAAGCATTTGCACCCAAAGACTTTGAAATAGCTAATGTTGGGCTTTTTTGTTTTTCCAAAGCTCATAGGAAGTTTTCTTAAGAATAGGCCTCAATAAAATTGTATTTAAAACATATTTTGGTAAATTGTTTTCATTTAGCATGGTTCTAGCCATTCTTGAAGAGTTTTATTTTTTCTTTCAACTACCCCATTTTGTTGAGGAGTTCTAGGAGCCGAAAAATTGTGGTTAAGACCATGCTCATTGCAATAGTCTTCAAAATCAATATTTTCAAACTCTCTCCCACGATCACTTCTTATACAAGTAATTGTAAAACCTTTTTCATTTTGAACATTGTTGCAAAACTTTAAAAACTCATAAAAGGCTTCATTCTTTTGACTTAAAAATAAGACCCAAGTGTATCTAGAGAAGTCATCCACAATAACAAATGCATAAGATTTTCCTCCAAGGCTTGGTGTCCTAGAGGGACCAAATAAATCCATATGCAACAATTCAAGAGGCCTAGTTGTTGAAATGAAATTTTTGTTTTTAAAAGAGTTTTTGATTTGCTTTCTCATTTGACAAGTTTCACAAACTTTTTCTTTTTGAAAATTTATTTTGGGAAGGCCTCTAACAAGTTCATCTTTGTTGAGTTGGGAAATGAGGTTCATGTTAGCATGTCTCAACCTCCTATGCCACAACCAACTTTGATCATGCATGCTTGAAAAGCATATCATGGTCATCATATTTTGAAATATTTATAGCATAAACATTATCACATCTATGGCCCATGAAGATGGTTTTATCATTTTGAATATCTTTGATGATGTAATGAGATGCTTCAAAAATCACTTTAAAACCTTTGTCACAAAGTTGACTTATGCTCAAAAGATTATGTTTTAAACTATCCACTAATAAAACACTTTCAATAAGAAAGGATGTGTCATTACCAATGTTGCCTTGACCAATGATCCTTTCCTTTGCATTGTCTCCAAAGGTAACGTATCCTCACTTTCTCTTTGTAAGGAAAGCAAACTTGGATTCATCCCCGGTCATATATCTTGAGCATCTACTATCCAAGAACCACTTATCCTTCTTTGAACCCTATAAAATAAAATTTAAGTTGATTTAGGTGCCCATATCTTTTTGGGTCCTTAAGGGTTAATGATCTTTGATTTCTCAACCCAAACCTTTTTAGTTTTAGCATTTAAATTCTTTTGAGAACCATTTCTTAAGGGACATGTACTACTAATGTGCCCTCCTCTTCCACAAAATTTGCAAGTGATAGAAGGACTTGCACTTGCGGATTCTCTTACAAAGTAGTTTGTAAAATACTTTTGATTTTTTGAAGATTTGAATCCTAGCCCTTGTTTGTCAAAAACACATTTTTGGCTAGTTAAGATCATTTCAAAAGATTTTGTCCACAAGAGAAAATTGAAAGAGAGAAAGTTAACCATTCATTTTTTTTTTTCAAAATCTCATTTTCATTTCTCAAAATCTCATTTTCTTTTTCAAGATGAGTTTTAGACATTTCAACAATTGAAATTTTTTTTTTCACTTCTTCAAGTTCTTGAATTTTCTTTTTAAGAAATTATTTTTCAAACCAAGTTTTTCAAAATCCTCATATAATTCTTCAAAAACATCATGCATATCTTCATCACTAAAGTTAGAGTTTACCTCATCAAGCTCATCTATTGCCATGAAGCACATGTTTGCCACTTCCTTCTCATTTTCTTCTTCAGGGGATTCTTCACTTTCACTCCAGTGGCCATCATTGCCTTCTTCATTCTTCTCTTAGCTTCACTCTTGTAGAGAGGACAATCATATTTAATGTGTCCCGATTTTTTGCATTTAAAGCATATCAAATCTATTTTCTCTTCCCATTTCTCCTTGTCACCATGAGATGAAGATTCCTTTTTAGAAGGATCTCTTCTAGAGGTGAACTTTCTTCCTCTAAACCTTTCACCTCTCATGTATTTGTTGAGCTTTCTTGTGATGAGGGCTAAATCATCATCTTCATCACTTGGTTTTTCTTCTTCAACATCTTCTTCTTCCTTGGTTGTAACTTTGAGGGCTATGATCTTCTTTTTTTTGTCTTCACCTTTTTGTAGCTTCTTTGCCAAATTGATCTCATATGTCATTAATGACCCTATGAGCTCTTCCATAGGTAGCTTGGTCAAGTTCTTTGCTTCTTGAATTGCGGTGACCTTTGTATGCCACTTTGATGGGAGAGACCTCAATATCTTCATCACCTTCTCGGATTCCTTGTAGGTCTTTCCCAATGCTTCTAGACCATTGACAATATCAGTGAACCTAGTGATCATCTCAACAATAGTCTCATTTTCTTTCATTGAAAACAATTCATAGTTATGAACAAGTAAATTTATTTTTTACTCTTTTACTTGATTTGTTCCTTCATGAGTTATTTCAAGCAACCTCCAAATTTCTTTATCCGATTTGCATTGACATATTCTATTATATTCATTTCTATTCATAGCACATTGCAAAGTAAAAACAGCTTTAGCATTTAATTGAAAGTTTCTTCTATCAAGCTCATTTCATTCTTGCTTGGGTTTTGGAACCAAAACTCCATCAACTAGTTTAGTGGGAAAAGTTGGACCATCTTCAATGACGTCCCATACATCTAAATCAGTTGATTGTAAGTACCAAGTCATTCAAGTTTTCTAATAGGGATAGTCGGTTCCCGTAAAGAATGGAACTCTATGTTTTGAAAAAAAATCAGTTTGAGACGAGCTTGATGGAAAAGTCATCATAAACAAAAATAAAAAGATAAAGTTAGAGAATTCAAACTCGGGTTTTATAATGGTTCGACACTTCCTTACCTACGTCCACTCTCCTCAATCTCCTAACCGAGTGAGGGTTCCACTAACTTGAAGCTTCAACCAAGCTTTTAATCTTCTTACACTTGAATTCCGACTCCAATGAACTCTTACACAATCTCTTCAAGATTCAAACCTCTTGAAGGCTTTAACACTTAGTTTTTACAAGAATGAATCCCTCAACCTAGCTTAAGGATAGCTCAAATACAAGACAAAGCTAGGATGACACACAAGAGTGCACTAAAGGATATGCAAGTGATGATTTAATGCACTAAGAAAGAAATGAGAACTTTTTGGTCAAGAACAGGTAGGTAGAAAATTGATTGCAAGTGTTCTCTTGTTCATAAATGAAGTGGAGCTATCAATTTATAGGTTTCTAAGTTCGGGAACCAAAAATAGCAAAAGGTAACCTCGACCGGTCAAGTTAGGGATCGACCGGATCATTAGCCGTTGGAGCATTTAATGCTTTAACAGGTTACCGTTGCCTCAACCGGGCCTCGACCAGGATGAGATGAACCTCGACCGGGAAGAGAAGGCTACTGGGAAAGAAAGAAGATTTTGGGCATTCCTTGACCAGACCTTGACCGGACAAGGGCAACTGGTCGACCGATTCCCCAACCGATTGAGCCTTTTGGCCCCGAAAACCTATCTTTTTCAATTCCTTTCTTTTCTAACACTTAGACAAGGTCTTTAGGTAAATTATTATGCCAATTTTAAAACATTTTGTCTAAGGTATATTTGATAAAACTCGGGTTTTAATGAAATTGAAAGTTTAAAGGATAAACCGAGTTTTCAAATATGCATGAAATGGTATGAAAAACTTAAGTGTACCCATGCATTTATCTTACATTCGTTTCCTATAATCACAAGTCTTCCAGAAGTCTCAATCTTGTATCCATTTAGTCATTTGATGAATTTTCGAGTTTATGCCTGAAATTCTTAACCATTAAACCAATTAGTTACTTAACAATGATTTATTATCATCAAAACCCAATTAGAAGAACCTTTGGGCTAACGTATACTATAAATGATTTTTTAAGTTAAAAAATAAAAAATAAAAAAATAAAATTAAAGTTAATAAATTATTTTTATATGTTACTTTTAAATCATATGACTTATTTTAACATGACAAATAATTTCAAAATATATGAATTTTAATTTTTTTTTTATAGTAAAACTTAATATAAAAACTATTTTTTTTCCTTAGTAATTTTCTAAAATCCAATATAGTGATAATAATTTATAAAACTAAAATAAAATCAACAATATTGGTAGGAAGCTGGCATTTCTTGTTCCTTTATCCCAACTCCCACAGTCCCACTACACTTCAATTCTTTTCTTCTTCTTCTTCTTCTTCTTATTATTATTATTGGTTGTCACTTGTCAGCCTAGATCTAAGACATATGGTATGAAGTTTTACATACGGCATCCACAAGTCCTTAAAAGAGAGTGGGTTTATAAATCCACCGGGAAAAATGGAAGGGCTGTTTGGTGATTCTTTCTTTTATTACATCCTAGAAAGGAAATAAAAATTGCAAATTCATAACTTTAAAAATGATTTAGCTAGAACATTTATTTAGACAACACAAATTTGAAAACTTTTAGGGTATTTGTGAGAATGTTTTTTTTTTTTTTTTCATTTTCAAAGAAATGGAAATTATGCATGAAAATTAATTTTTTTTCTTTCTATTTTCATTTTTGTGGAAAATCGATGAAGTTTGTTTTTTTGGAAATTTACTTTAATTATATTGGTTGATATAATAAATTATTGTTAACTGAATATAAAAAAAAACTAAATATTTGGATTTTTTTATTTAGCCAAAACTTTTTTATTCCTCAATAAAGATGAAAATAATTTTCTAAAAAATTGAAAAAGAAAAGAAAAGAAATAAGAGCATGTAAACAATCTTATGAGACTATACGAAATGTAATATGAATAAGACATGAATTTTTATATATTTAAAATCAAATATTATCTTAGAAATATTATATAAATAATTTATTTATTTATTAAATTATTAAATTACTATAAAGGGATAAACTAATTTAATATAATTGATTAATTATAAAAATAATAGAATACTTCATTACATGATTTAAAAAAAAAAAAGAATAATCATACAATATAATAACAATATCACATGCAATGAGTAAAAAATATAATGTAAAATGCATCCAAATAAAAAAAAAATAGCAATATTATCCTTTATAATAATTTTCATAAATAAGAAAAAATAAATAAAAACTATTTAAAAAATAAATAAATAAAAAAATGTTTTCCAAACAAAACACCACCTCAAAAGTCATGAAATTTGCAATGGTTTGAATGATTTTATAAAATTAACACAATAACATATTACTTAATTTCACAAAATTTTTAAAAATAAAAATTACTTTTTTTCGTAACTATTTTTTTAGAATAGTTTTCTATTCTTCAAAAGAAAGAAAAAAAAAAAAAAAACAGAAAGTATATTGGACAATTAAAAATTATTTTATGTTTTTTTTATAATATCTTTTAATTGTTTTATATCATTATCATCTAAGGACTATTTTAATAAATAATTATACAAACATGTAAAATAATTAAAAATAAAATATTAAATATAAATTTTATTTTTAAAAAATATTTAAATTATTAAAATTACATTAAAAATATTTTAAGTTTTTAAATACACTTTTATTTATAAAAATTAAAGAACAATTTTTTTTTAAAACTATTTTTTAGAATTATTTTAAAAAACAATTACCATACAGATCCTACGTACTAGGTTTTTCTATGGAATCAAAAAAAAAAATTTTTCTATGTCCACCAAAAATTGACAACCAATAAAAAAAATAGCTACAGGACCATTTCTTTTTATCTTAATATATATATATATATATATATATATAAATTCTATTTATTAATAAAATTTTCTTAGTATAGTAGCTTAACTTATAAGTTATAATATAAGGAATTAATTTTAAAAAATTGACATAATTAAATAATATTAATAGCTTGACACTTAATAACTTAATGCAATAAAAAAAAGAAGATAATGTATATTTCCAAAATGTATGAATTCAGGCAAAGGATTAGGTGTTAGAAATATTTAAGGCATATGTTTTTTTTGAAATAATATGGTATTCATGTTACTGTTATTACCAAAATCATATATGAAAATAACGAGGTCCAACAAGCTTAGGCAGACAGGGGAGGAACCAAGTGTCTGAGATCGGACGGATCTTGTTAATATAGAGCCTTGTAAGTTCCTCCAACCTCCCTTGTATTTGGATCCGAAGAAGCCTGTCCACACCTACCCATTAACCCACTCAAATCTCATGTCTCCCACCCAACAACGCCCCTTTTTTCATCATAATCATTCATTTTCTCACTCTTGCTGACTTTCCTTGCTTTTTCAGGTATTTTCTTCCCCATTTTCTCTCTCCCCTTTTGTTAATTTTTTGTTTGAATCTTGGGTATTGATTTTCCATGTTGTATGGTAGAGGTTGGAGTTGGGTTAGTGTCTGCTTGTGCTGTGTGGGATGGGAAATGCTTTGGAGATCTATGTGGTTTGCGTGTTCCTGTGGTTCTTGATGAACTATTTCTTGGGATGTGTTTGGATTGTGGGTCAGAAACCGTTCCATATGGTTTGTGTTTTATGGGTCTGGTGTTGGTTCCGCTCCAGGGGTTCTAGGGTTTGTTGTGGTTTCGAGTTTTGCTGTTAGGGTTCTATTGGATTTTCACTTTACCCTTTTGTTTCTTGCGTTTTCATGCAAGGTTGCTATACTGGGTTTTCTTTTATTTGGAAAAAAAAAAAAGAAGAAGATTTGGGTATTTTCTTTCCCGGGAAAAAAGATGTGGATTTTTTCCTTTTTGGTGAAAAGAATGCGTTTTAAATTGTGATTTGGATGTTTTATGCTTGGTTGGTGAAAAAATGTTGGAAAGGAAGAGATGTTTAAATTTTGAATGTTGGATTCTTCTTTCTTTGGGACCAGGGAAAACCTAAACCTGACCCAACTGGACACAATGCAACTGCCTTTAGCTTCTGAAGTCCAGTACTGCTTAAAGCATGAGATTGAGTTTTTTTTTTTTTTTTTTCCTTTTTCGTTTTCTTTTCCACAGTTTTGTGGGCTGCCAAACTGAAGGTAGGTGCAGTCTTGTGTTTATCATTTCCTGCCTCTTGTTCTCAAACTATATTTCTTTTGAAACTTAACATTTGGAATTAATCTTCACGTTTTTAAAATGTTTGATGTAAGATCTGAAACCAAATGCTGCATGATTAATCTTCAGGTTCATGGGAAACTAATTTCAAGGGGTAGTGTTTTATTGGGATTCTTTTAACACTATTGGCTATTCAAGATTGTGGTCAAGTTTTTAGGTTAAACAACATTTACTCCTGATATGGGTTGACTTGGGAGAACATTCTGTGGAGAGGTACCAAATTTGGTTTGAAATTGAAATTTGGGTCATGTTTAACTTAATGCTAAAAAACTCTTGGACTGTGAATAGGATAGTTTCGGGTTTGTAATGTGTAATGATTATCATGGCACTTAGAAACATATGCTTATATAGCTGTGCCTGTGACTAGATTTTGTGGATTTTTCTGCCTGGCAGCTTGTCCTTGCTAGAATGCAAACTTTGTGTTCATTTGCATAAGTGATAGATAGTAGTGATATGATTGTTTTAAGCCATTCATCCCTTCGGATCTTTAATGCTATTTGGATTTCTGAACCAGTTTTTGTCACTTGTTATTGTATTTAGGAATATAAGTGTGGGATTGGAAGGAATTTGCATCATGTTTAAGTCGCCTAGCAGAAACCAGAGATCCAAAGGTTTCAAGGTAAAGCATATTCTGCAGATTTGCCTGTTACTTGCTGTTTGCTTCTGGTTGATCTACCAAGTGAAGCACTCCCATGATAAGAAGAAAGAGTTTGATGCAAATGATGCAAAAATCTCATCAAACACGCAAGGTGGCAATGAACTTCTGAAATTTGGAAGGAAGGATCTCCATCCTCGGGTGGATGGAGAAGCAAAGAATGAAAAACATGGGGAAGAAGAAACTGAAGAAGAGGATGAAGCTGGAGGAGTAGAGGAAGAAGAAAGCAAGCATGATGAAGAGCAAGAAGAAGAAGAAAGCAAGCATGATGAAGAGCAAGAAGAAGAAGAAAGCAAGGTTGATGAGAGAGAAGATGAAGGAAGAGGGGGTGGAGATGATGAGATAGATGAAAATGATCAAGAGAGAGCTGAAGGAGAATCTGATCATGATGAAGAGGTATTAGATGAGGAAAAAGAGAGAGAAGAGGAGGGCGATGAGAAGGAAAGTGGGGAGAAAGAGAGTGAAGAGAAAGATGACCTATCTGAGAATGAGAAGGAAATGGATGATCAGGATCATGATGGTGGTAGCAGGAATGCTCATGAGGCACGAGAAGAACATTACAAAGCCGATGATGCATCTAGTGCTGTGGCCCATGATACTCAAACTAATGGTGGTGAAGCTGATAAAATGGAAGACTTTGATGAGAACACTCTAGAGCAGGAGACCAAACCCAACAACAATGAGCTCAGTAGCGAGCACAAGAATTCAAAGGCAGAAGAAGTTGAATTGGCTGAAAATGAAGCTTCTTCAAATGTGACAGACAGCCAAGGAAAGGGTACTGAGATTAATTCACCCAAATCTGAGAATAGCTCACTTCAAAATCCCCCAATAACAACAGAATCCAATGATCAACCAGAGATCAGCAATAAAAACTCATCAGAGGTTAGCAATAAAGACTCATCAGAGGTCAGCAATAACGACTCATCAGAACTGAGTACCAAATCTTCTGATTCAGATCCAAAGAATGGAATTGAAACTGTCTTAGATCCTATTCAAGCTCAAAATGCAACAGGGGAGGGCATAAATACTGAACAAGGCGCCGACACGCAACATGTTGTACTGAAACAGACTATCGACTCTACCATAGTGACAGGTAAGAATCAATCTGGTTCTGAACCTGAGAATGCTGGAGCAACCACAGGAGAATCTTCAAATTCCATAAGCTCCAATGCAACTTCTGAAGCAGAACACAACCCTGAGTTGTTGATACCAAAAGAGAATACTGATGCCATTCAGAATGAGAAGCCTGACACCAGCAATGGATCAGGGGAGACAGATGAAAGCTCAGCATCCTCCTCCACAAATGGGAGTGGAGACTCAATTCAACAGGACCCAATTGATGTTTCTGATTCTTCCATCCCTCAAGAAGAAAAGGAGTCTCCACCCACGGATTTGGATAAGACGTTTGATATTAGAACAGACGCAAGTGACAAGGAAGGTGCTGCAACAGAATGATGGTTCTAATTAGACGGTTGTTGGATTCTTAATGAATGCTCCTAAGTTGTAATTTTTGTTTTGTCCCACAGTTTGATCCACAAGCTTGTAATGTCACAAGTGTCTCTGGTAGACTGAAATATCAATCAATCTCTAAAGAACAGAGTCTCTACTTTGCAGGCGAAATGTAGGCATCAAAAAGGTTTTAGTATGTACAATCCACTCCAACTTCCTCCCATGACATCTTCCATCTTTTTTAGGCGCCATGGTTGGTTTATTTATGAGGAAAAACAGATTTGAAGTGGTTATGGTATTAATGCTACTGAACATTTTGTCATTTTGGTTGGATTATGTTCTCTTTTATGAATACTTGTGTGATTTTTCATTGAAATGTAGGATTTCTGTGTCTTGAGTAGGGATGCAAGTTTGGGTTGGATGGGAGTAAGGATTGAGTGCTAGTTGTAACCCTACTTCTAATCTGTATGGCCTAGCTTTCATGGGCATTGATATACCATGAATGCTTGAAGGATTTTACTGGACTTCACCAGGGGTGATCTTTTGTTGTGGAAAACTCCAACATGATCGTCTTCTGTAAGGCAGTCGTCCTTCATGTTTGTGGTGTCTGTTGTCGAGGGTGCACTGATATAAATTTGGTCTGTGCCCGAATCCAATCTCGGCCCCACTTGAAAATTTTGGGCCAAAGCCCCTGTCGGAGCATTGGTAACTCATAGCTGGACCAGACCCAAGTCAAGACGGCCCAAGCTGGAGTGTCACGGGCTTAATACCCATTTGCAGGGCTCCAATCTATAAGGGCTGAAAGTCAAGCGGATTGGGTTGGGTTTGTGGCCAACTTTAGTAATAAACATTTAACGAGAAAGTTAATTTTTGGAATAGTTAAGGAGAATTTAAATGATTAAATATTTTTTTTAAATATTCCCTTAATATAAAATTTTGATAAATTTTTCTAGATACACATGGCCCAATCAGAATTGAAGGTTATGCCACATCACAATGTAAACTGCCTTTTGTGGGTGATAATTTGTAGTGGAAAAAAAGAATTAAAAATATTACAAAATTAAATATTATTTTATTAATGGGTTTTCAAATTAATAAAATTTAAATTGGTGGAATAGTTAATTTTTTTTATTAAAAATAAAAACATTTACATTTATTTTATTCGGATAAATTGAAAAATAGTAAGAAAAATGTTAAAATTAGAATTAGATAAATAATCTTGAGTGTTTGGCAGGCAGGAAAATGAATATTCTGCCGACAATATATTCATGGAACACAGCTAATGAACAACCGAATGAAAGAATTAATGTATTTTCAAAAATACGAATAGAGAAAAAGTGTAAGTGGTGGTAACTGTACAGTGACTCATCAACCAACGTTAGGAATCCAAGGCTCTAACTCCTACCAAAACGACAAACTAATCCACATCAAACGACAAACTCCTCACTCTGCTGCCTTCTCAGCTCTTTCCTCAGTTTCTGTGAAAACAGCTTGCAGGCGTCCATGCTCAGGTCCATGGCCGCCGCCAACGCCACGAACGCCGCCGCGTCCTCCGTGCACGTCACGTGCTTCACCCCCACCTCCACCTCCGGCGTGCTGCACCGCCCCTCTCCGCCCACCGTCGATGACATCACGAACCCTTTGTACACCGATTCCACCCATGACCTTGTTCCGGACTCGCACGCGCCTCTCGGGGTCGTCGCCGGAAAGTTCCTGGAGCTGGAGTCAATGGTGAATTTCCCGCCTTTTTTGGTGCTGAGAGTAGAACTGGCGAGAAGAACGGCGGGGCCGCCCGTTGCGTCCGGGAGGAGCTCGAATCGGTGGCCTAGGCCGTCCGGCTCCCGCCATGCCTCTAGCCTCCCCCACGGCTTCCAGGTCCCGTCTTCCGGCCGGAGGATCAGCCAGGCTCCAGGGTTCGACCGCTTGACCCGGCCGGAGCCCGGCGAGGGGACGAAGGGATTCGTCATCGAAGCAGCGGCGACGGGACAGCCCGAGAGATCGTGGATGGTTATCGACCACCCTTTGCGCTCCTTTGAATCCTCATCTTTAGAGCTGAACCAGCTTCTCGATGTGCTCGCTTCTGAAATTGATGATCTGAAAACAAAAAGATAAAAACTATATTTAATCGACTTTTTCTTCTAAGATCACTTCCCCAAACAGGGCAGACAAATGGGTAATCAGTAATAAGAACCAACCTTGATCTCAAGCTTCGGTCACCGGAGTTTCTGAAACTGAACTTGCAGGTAAACACCGGCTGCCGGAGGTTTCCCTGAATCTGAAAAACCTGAGGGCTGCACTCCGGTTCCCCCCCAAACTGAAACACAAATCTTGGATCAGGCTCGGCCCGAACGCTCAAATACAACTGAGAGGACTCGCCGCCAACGGAGACCCATCCATTGTGAAATACACAAGCTCTACCCACCGCCCCCTTGAGATCCAACCCCACCGTGACTCTACCCAACAGCTTCCCAGCGCTGAACCCACAACTCCTCCCTCTCCGCCCAGTGTAAACCAGAATCTGTAAACGCGGCTCCTTAGTGGAGAAAAGGCTCTTCTCCCCCAGCTTTTCGATATCCTTCCGAGTCAAAGTGAAGGAAACGACGTCATCCGAAGTGTGAGTCTCTTGTGGAACCAAGGGAACCGTAGCGAACTGCGAGGGGAAATTTCCGAGCTTGATCTTGCAAAAGAAGGGAGAAGAAGAAGGATGAACAAGCGAGAAGGCAGACTTGGAGGGGATCAGAGCAGGAGACTTGAGAGCTAGATTTCCCACAAGGATCCGAAGGAAAGGGCAGGGATCCATGGCGAAATCTGAAACCTCCCCTCAACTCAGACTGCGTGGAGTAAAGTGGAGATGGGGATGGGAGAAGGATAAAAAGGAAGAAATAAATCGGGAAAGAATGCATGTGCATGGAGTGGGGCTGCGGGAGTGAGCTGGTGCACAGAGACGCACACGAGCACGAACACTAAGCGCCAGCGAATGGGCATCTCTGTTACCATTTTCATAATTCCCCCTAACCTCATAGTGGTACGGAAGCATATGATTGAAAAAATATGTCGGAATACACCCAGATTACAGCTGTGACACACTTTTGCCTTTCTGGTTGGACCACAATCCCACCATCTTTTGGTGGGCCACCCACCTCCTCTGCTGGCGCCCATCGGTCTCCTCGGATTTCAACTCTCTGTCAAAACTTCCAGATTCATCTGGCGCCTTCCCATTCTCTATGTTCTATGTCCTAACGCCCCATTTTTTCAAATTAGCTCTAAATCCTTCTGATTTGACACACAGATCGCTTTTTTCTCCCCTTATATTTAAATTTCAATAATTTGTCTGCCCAAATTTTTTTAAGTGAGTGGACAAAGTTTCGACAACCTAAAAGTTAACAGCAAAAAGTATTTAATCCTATCTTTAATTTAAAATATAGTTTTGATTTTGGGTTGAGGAAAATTCAAGAGCATGCAATGCCACCTGGCAAAAGGTGGCTTGCCAGGTGGCATGTGAGTAAATTTAAAATTAGAAAGGCTATCATTTTACATTAGCTGTCAAATAAGTTGGCAACACCAAATATAATATTTATGAGCACAGCTGATTTCCATATTGTGCTATATTTTGTTTCCTTCTTTAAAAAATAAATATTTTTAAATAAAAAAATAAGGATAAATTAGGAACATTGAAATGGAGAATGGAAATTATTTTCATTCTCATTCACTTTTATTGGGATTTTAATTTATTTTCTACATATGGTATGATAATTTGTTCTTATTTTTAGTGTATTCTTGTTATCACTTTCCAAATATGTTATAAATTTAAAAAATTATTTAGGCATTATTTTATTAAAATTATATTTTTAATGGGATTCTCAAGACATTTTTTTCCCCTCTAAAGCTCATACTCACATTATACAAATTTCAAACCAATAATTTCTTTTAATAGTTTTTTTGATAAATTTTCTTTTTCACTTAATTTAAGGGCAAAAAAAAAGGGAGATAGAATATTAAGTCCTTTTTATATGGAAAGGAAGCAAAATAATTATATTATTATACAACCATGATTTCATAATATATACCAATATCATTGCACATTCTTTTAGGGTCTTATATTACCATACCATATTTATATTAATTTCTTAAACAAAGCTAACTTAATGTGTATTTATTTATTTTACAAAAAATTTTGTTTATAATTTTCATAGTTTGTAGTTAATTTTTGTAATTCTTTTTTTTTTTTTTTTACCAAAATTTTCATGATTTTTTTTTTTTTTATAAAATTAATGTTATGTTTGGTTCCTAAAAAGTTTAAAGGAAAATGTAAGAGAAAAAAAATAAATAGGAAAATGAGAAGGAAAGAAAAAAGAAAGAATTTAAAGTTAATATATTATTTTTATGTATTTTTTAAAACTCATTTTACTTATTTAACTCTTCTATATAAATATTAAATAGTTTAAAAATATATAATTTTTTCATTAATTTTAATTATATTTGACTTTTTTTTTTGCATTTTTCAAGGTAAAACCTAATATAGGAAAATATTTTTTTTTAACATTTTTTTTTCTTTTCTTAGTAACTTAAAGACAACTTAAAGGTTTATTTGGTAACTATTTTTTAAAACAATTTTGAAAAATGGTTTTTGATAACAACTTTTGAAAAGTGTTATTTGATTTTATATAACAAAAGTCTGTTTGAAATTTTAAAATATTTTTAAAGATAATTTTTATATCTAGTATTTTATTTTTAATCATTTTACATGTTTATATAATTATTTCTTAAAACAGTTATTAGAAAATAAATGAAAACAACTAAAAATGTTCTTTGAAAATACTGTATTTTCTATTCTTAAAATAAAAAACAAAAAACGGTTTTTAGTTATTAAACATGTTTTCTATATTTTTTTGTTCTAAAGAACAAACAAAATTGTTTTAAAAAACAGTTCTCAAACAGAACTTAAATGTTTCATTTTCAAGCATTTGAATGTAATAATAAACTAAACATCTATCCACAAAATTAATATCAATATTTTTGAGTGATAGAAATAGATGCTCGACAAAATTAAACATTTTATTATCAAAAGTTTAAATTAGAATGATGAAGTAAATCCATATTATGATATGTGAAAAAACCCCAAATAATAAAACCATGAACAATAATATTTGTAGTAGAAAAATGAAAATATAGTAGTACACAATGATTCTTATCATGAAAATTATGAAGAGAAAAAAACAAGGGGACAAGTTGAGATGCATGGTTTCCTCACCATGAATAAACGAAGATACAGATAACTAGACAACAACAAATAATTCCATGAAGTAAAATACATTTAAAAGAAACAAATGACACATGCCATTCTTCCGACAAAAGATAACACAACATAATTCAGAGTGGATTTGAGATTGATTTTAGAAAAATTTTGTAGTCTTTTAAAAAAAGTTAGAATTACTTTTAAAATCATCATCAAATGGTCTCTCAATGTTTAATATGTAGTCATTTTTTTTTAAATCAAACCCATCACTAAAATTGTCATTACATTTTGTCTATTTATTTATATATAAACATCGAGGTATTTTATATAAAAATATTTATTGATAGAATAATTGTTACCGATAAAACCCGGTTAAAAGTGATTTTATGGAAGATCACTTCAAATGGAATTTTTGATAATATGGTCTTTTGTTTTTTTTTTTCTTTTTGACATAGTATATTTGGAAAATATTGTTTTTAATACATATGAGATCTCGATATAGAAAATTGAGACATTTTTAATATAAATTTAATTTTTTTTTAATATGTAAATGATATGGATGTGGTGAAAGATGTTTTTTCAAAATATAATTTTAATAGAAATTTAATTTTATAAAATTATAAAAGATATTTTTTAATGTACTATTGATATGAAAAGTGTGGTTGTAGGAAGGAACTGCGATAAATTTCATAATTGTTTCACAACTGTCCACCTTTTAAGAATTTTATTTCTATTTTTTATTTTATTTTTTTTTTTTTTTGTAATTAACGGTAGAAGGTACAAAAACCCCTTCAAATGCCACATAGGATACCGTTCTGAACAGCAGAATTTTGTCATAATAATAAACCCACATCATACAAAATGTCTGTCATTCTATGTAATCCCCCCAAATGAATTAGTATGTTGACCTTTTCAAAAGCTGCTTAATTTTTGTCATTTTTTTTTGAAGGAAGAATTAAGATGAAAGGGATAGAAAGTGAAACCTAATCCCCAACTTCCTTATTTAATTGGTACAAAATTATTTAATAATTTACATTTTTTAAAATCATTCTTTTTTCCTCCCCTATCTTGATTTAAGGCCATTGTGAAGTCAAACTAAAGAAAAGAAATTTATTTAATTAATTAAAAAACGAGTGGCCTACATTCATCTCATTATAGTGGCGTTAGAATTGGTCCCAAAGCCTGCAAGCCCACCAAAAAAATTTCATGATGGCATTTGAACCCCCTTTAAAATAATCTTGTTGACCACATTTGAACCCCTTTCAAATAATATTTTGATTTCATTCATAAATATTTTTTTATATGATTAACCCCTAAATTGCACTCTTTGAATTCAAGATTCATTTTTCTTTTTTTGGTCAATAATTAAAGATAAACTAAGAGCTTATCATTCAATTCAATCAGATTCTTTGTTTGCTTAACCCTATTTTTCACCTCATAAACCTGATTGAAAATTTTTATTATCATTACTCATATATTTGATTATGATTTCGGTATTTTCCTTCTTAAATTACTCTCCTAGGACACACAAGATTCCATTTTTCTTTATTATAATTATTTTTATTTCCCTTTTAGTTTAATGAATTAATGAAAATAACATTTAACCGGTGTTTATTTGTTTATTTATTTATTTATACTTAATCCACAATCGAATTTAAAATTAAATAATACTTAATAGTATTAAATATTAAGTAGTTTTTTTTTTTCTTAAAAACTAGCACCAAACCATGTAAATATTGTTTGTTTTAAATTCAATAGGGCCCTTGTGACTTTAAAGGTCACTTACAAGATTAAAAAGAGTTTATACTTATATAGTGTAAAAAATTTTCTCCCTTATCTGACGTGATACATCACAAAAATATCCACAATATCCTCATTATGTCACATGAGATTGTAAAGTCAAATATCCTCATTATGTCACATGAGATTGTAAAGTCAAATTAATATATACCCTTCACGGGCTAAACAAAGCTTGACACCAGAATCAGAATTGACTTTTGATACAATTTTATAACGACTCATATCCAACTGCTTTAAATCTAATAGGATCCTTATAACTTTGAAATACATTTATAAGATTAGGAAGAGTCCATACTTATATAACTTTAAAAAGTTTTTCTCCATTTGATATGCCACATTAGTTCTAGTATTTAGAAAGAGTCAAATATTTGAACTTTTTCTATTCAATAAAAAAAATTTAAGCAATAAGTAATAAGTCAATAAAAAATAAAAAAACAAATTATCTCAAATTTGAAAGCAAGTCATTTTTAGTAATAAAAAAACAAAAGTTAGTAATTTATTTTCTATTCATAACAATGAAAAAAGTTCAAAAATAAAACAATATTATTGTTACGGTTAAATAAGAGTTAATTTTACCCATTTATAGTAGTACTATTTTGTGAATTTAGCATTTTTAATTGGGTTGTTTGTAACGTGCGACATATATACTAGGCCACTTGCCAATGGGACAATTTGAGAGATCGTGTGACGAACCCATTAATGCACTAATAAACTCAGAAACAATATATGGAAATGACTGTTGAGTAATTACCATGTCGAAGCATTCAAACCACAAAAGAAACTCAGAAAAAGCCTAGTCCATGACCAAAATTATGGACATGGGGCATAATGGAAAGACCATGAATCTCACTGAGTTTCCTCTCAAACTCAAAGTCATCAACCATTGGGTTCCCATTAACCTTATTGAAAGTAGAAGGATTAGCATTACCCTCCATTAGAAGCAGTTCAGCTTGACTCACTACAATCTTCTTAAGCTCCTCCATGGACACCTTCAATTGTTGAAGCTCAAACAAACTTAACTCATCAATTGGTGCTTCCCACCAGCATTGGGCTTGGCTAGCTCTTATTTGGCCGAGTATTTCACCTCTCTTTTTCTCTGCTTCTAGTTGGTTAAGCACTTCCGCGAGCTGTAAGTTGAGCTTGTGGATACTAGCACTCTGATCATGAGCTTCAATTAGGTTGAGACCACTACATTTGGTTGGAGGATTGTAAGCGAAGAACGAATGGACGATGGACCGAACATCAGGATGACCAAAAGAGAATACCTTTCCACCAGGGGAAAAAACTAATATAGCAATATTTGCCCCACAAAGAGTGCAAAGTTCACTAGCCTTCTTGAAGAGCCCAGACTTGCGCTTGGAGAAGGTGACTTGAAGATGATTTTTCTTCGGTATTTTCGCAATTTCGATCTTTTGGCGACCCTTGCTTGACTTCTCCACCATGTCTACAGAACTAGCAAACAAGAATCAGATTAGAAACAGATAAGAAAATGCTTAGTTTGTTAATTTTGGCTTGGAGGGAACGTGAGCTATTTATATTGGAAGGTGGGTGAGATCGATTATCATAATATTGTATTGAATTTCTTTCATTGCATACAATTAATAAGATTTTGGAGTTACAAATATCCTATCTTTTAATACATGGATATTATGTAAATTAATTTGAATATTAAAAGGAAATCATTTTTCTATCATCTCTTTAGACGAGTTCTTCAAACTGATGCAATATTTCGAAGATTTATTGAAAAATCAAACGGAAATTGGATGGGGAAAAAAATACTGGAAATATGTTGTAATGCTATGAAAAAGCATTGTTTATTGGAAAAGGTCAAATATCCTTCTCGTAATGATCAGGTCTGTTACAAGATGGCCTCATCAATGACAATTACGAGGGTAGTGTTACTCTGTCATCACCATGTAGTGCAAGCGTTATTATAATATTTCCGCTTACAGAATGAATGTAGATCACAAGAAGGATTTTGGTGACATTAAGTAGGTATTAACTATTATGTTTCTTCAAATAACAATCACGAAATTCTCTTGATTTTTGTTTTGTCTAGTTTAATGATTTGCTCAAGATTTGAGAATTACATTTTGCGAGATGTTTGACCTTTTGAATCGAATGGGAAGAAAAGATAGGTGGATGAGAAGTTTAACCATGAAGGAAAAAAATTCTCAACATTTAAAGGAGCATGGTATGATGGGTTAATGGGACGACCACTCTTAATAGTGCAGATATTGTTAGCTCTAGGTTTAAAGAGGCCATAGCGTTTTTAAAATGCGTCTATGATATTAGGATGAGTCCATACTAATGTGGTGCAAAAAAACTTTCTCCTTATCCGATGTAGGATATTATAGTCAAAATTTTCAATATTTTTTGTTTTACCATACAAAAAAGTGTTATCATGAATTATGAAGCAACTCTAACTTTATCGTAATCCACTTTCAAACTTATTCTAAATATATACACTCTCATATTTGTCATGGAGAATTTTGTTCTTTTAAGTTTTAATGAGCTTTAGCCATTCTTATTCTTCTAAAAGAAAATCACTTGCTGAACATGATGTTAAGATTAAAACACCCTAATCATATTTTTCAAAAGCGACAATAAACCAACGCGAAACAAATAATGTTAATTCAAGAACACACAGATAAAACAATCACACATAAAGGTGCACAAGGTTTTAATGTGGTTTGACCAACCATGCTTATATCCACGGATGAAAGAAAATTTTTTCACTATACCATAAAGAATATTATAGAGGATAAAACCAGATACAACTATTAGGTTTTCGAAACATCGCATGTTCTCTACTCCTTGTATTCTTGTATCCCCACCCTGAACCACAAGTCCCCTAACTTGCTCCACCGAGTATCTCTTATTTTTTCTCATATCCCTATTCATCTCATATAGTCTTTATAAGCACATCTCTATCTTACAACCTAAATCATTTATAGAGATATTTTCAACAACCTTCCTTATTCTATAAGAAAATATAATATTACAATAATATAAACTTAGGAAATATTTTATACAATATTCTTTATAAAAAAAAAATTTATATTAATTAGGAATTTGGAATACTTTCCAACACACGATACAACCCTCAAACAAATATTGTACTTTCAATATTTTTAGGCCTTAAAAGTTTATATTGCCTTAACAACATTGTCTTTTGTATATATATTGCAATGTTCTTGATCAATTTAATTCTTCAATAATTTTAGAATTACATTTTGTCGTAGAATGGAAAGGATTGTGGTTTTGCAGGAGGTTGGCACTGTCAATTACGAAGAAAGAAGAAAAGAATAAAAATAAAACAAAGGTGTAAATTTCTAGGCTGCTCAAAACTCAAAAGGATTACTCCTTTTTATTTTTATTATATATATATATATAGACACACACGTGTGTGTATTACTGCAAAAGCATTATTTACATAATAAGGAAATGGAAATAGATTTTTTCATAGTTATAGCTCAATGGAACTATATTTAGAAAGATACGCATTTTGAGTGCTAATATGGTGCAAAAATGAAATGAAATTGTTTTGAGTAACATAGTAATGAAAAGAGTTAAGTTATGCAAAGCACGTAAATATATAATTTTAATATTTATTTGGACTTCTATGTTAGTACATACAAATTTTGATCTAAATTATAATATTCTTTTATTGAAGTATCTAGTTTGTAACTTTTATGCATTTTATGTGAATTTACTTAATTTTTGTGTTTAATTTTTATTGGTGTACGTATTCAATCGCTTTGTTCGGGATGTCAAGAGTCAAAACCTCTATTGGGTTGAAAGTGACAATGCTGCCTAAAGATTTTTCATTTTTTTTAAATATGATAAATGACAAATTTGTCTCTATTATATATTTAACCCTTTAATGTTTTAAAGTTTCGTTTTTAGAAAGTGCGAACTCAATTGAGAGGTATTTCATTATAACCCTTCATTTATTTTGATTAGTAGATTGTTAAGTATTGGTATACTGCGTAAACCTAAGGATCATATTGATTATTGAACAACGTTAAAAACTTTGTTTTATTTATTTATTTATTTTTTTCCTATTTTCTTATTTTTTATTTGTACGTTTGGTTTGATTAACGTATCCATAATGAATGGTGACACGAGAAAGAAATAATAAAAATAAATATACAAAATATGCTAAAAAAATAAAATTGACATTGATGTGATTGTTCTAATTAGATGACAATAATATAATCACATCGTTACAATTATTTACGGTCATATCTTAATAAAACAACTTGCAGGATTCCTTTTGTACAGGATGAAAATATTGAAAGGAAAAAATAGGGGTAGTTGCCATGAGATGTTTTGTATGGAGCAACACGTATTCTATAAACTATGTAGATTGAACTGTTATAACTTGGTTCTATTAGAGGAATACTGCTAGATTGCCTACTCAATCTGTTATTCTTCAAAGGACTATGAAATGATTCCTAACTCGGACGATCCACCATTGCCCAAACAGTACCTTCACAAATGTTGACTGGGGCAATTTAACTACGAAGCTTGCTAGAACTTGTCCTTTAAGTGATAACCTTGGCTTGTAATGAATGCCATACTTATTTAGCTCTACCGCATTCGTTCATATAGGCCTAGTTTGTGTAGAACAACAACTTGCAATCAAAGATGAAAATATCGGTAATCATGGATATATCGAAGATATATCGACGGATATTTTAGAAAAAAATATCAATAAACTTAAAATTGTTAAAAACTCATAAAAATGTAAGAAAAACTTTATAATAATATAATTAGAAGTATAATAGATATTTTAAAGTTATTTTATTGAAAATTTTGATATATGTATAACATAATTTATCATATTTGATAATAATATCGTATGCATTGATAAAAATATGAATTTTATAAGTGTACATTTATTATTAAATTATATATGATATTATGATATTTGATTATAATATGTCTAATTTTAAAATATATATTAATATTAAAATATGATCCATTTAATTCAATTATATTAAACAATATAAAATAAATTATGATATATATATATATATATATATATAATTTTTTAATATTTAATTAATTATTAATGATATTAAAAACATTATGAAGAAAATTATATAATTTTTATATTTTTGGTAATTAATTAAAAGAAAATTTTACATTTAATTATAAAATAATTATAATTAATTTACTCTTTAAAATATTCTTTTAATATTTTCTTTATATAATGAGTTTAAGTATATATAAGTTTAGTGCACAATATATATATCAAAGGCCAAGTTAACCCAGATGGCAAGTAGAGTTTGGGGTTCAAATCCCCTCGGAAGCAAAATGGGAGGTGCACTGTAGCGCATGTGACTTACGTTGACCCGCGTTGACCATGATATATTGGGAAAAATCGTCGATATATCGCGAAATATCACCAATTTCTCAAGATATTTCTCCATGAAATATCGCCGGACCGATATTTCATGGTGAAATATCATGTTGATACCCTTCAATACATGATATTTTCCTCCTTGCTTGCAATGGGAGGTTTGTCAAGATTGTAGGGAATTAAACCGAATTCCCAACCCGTGAGAAACAAAATTAAAGAAAACACACGCCAAAGAAAAGATAATCACACGCACAAGACAGTATTTACGTGGTTCGGCAATTTGCCTACGTCCACGGAGTTGCAGGGATATCACTATTATCAGGGAAGAATTCAGAGTACAACCTAGCGGCTACAATATTCTCTCTATATATATAACATGACAACCCCACCACACTAAAAAACCCTAATCACAAAGGGTGGTTCCACAATGGGCTAAACGGCCCAACAGGCCTCAATAGATCTCCCATTAAAAAGCCATGCAATATTATTCGGGTCGGGTCGTCAAATTGGATCAAACAAAACTAGGCTCCACAAAGCCCAACAAATCTCCCACTTGGAGACTAGTCCAATCACCAACATCAAACCACTATCCTCCAAGAAACAATCCCTCATCCCTACAACTCATCCTCCTGTCCTCAAGCTAGAAGACCAATTGAAGCTGCGCACAGCTTCAACTTCTCAATAGTGACACCCTTAGTCAACATGTCTGCAGGGTTCTTAGATCCACAAATCTTCTCAAGTATTACCAGTTTATCCTCAACAAGATAACGGATAAAGTGGTATTTTGTTTGTATATGTTTCGACTTTGAATGAAAAGCTGAATTTTTGGCAAGAAAAATTGCACTCTGACTGTCACTGTGTAGAATGCCCATCTCCTGCTTCTTACCCAATTTATCTAAGAAACCATGTAGCCAAATCATCTCCTTTCCAGCTTCAGTTGCTGCAACATACTCAGCTTCTGTAGTAGACAAAGTAACAATCTTCTGTAGATTTGAAACCCATGATATAGCTGTACCACCTAGAGTAAAAACAAACCCAGTAGTACTCTTTCTACTATCAATATCACCAGCAAAATTAGCATCTACATAACCCTGCAATTTCAAACTAGCACCTGTGAAGCAAAGACATGTATCTAATGAACCCTTCAGATATCTTAAAATCCACTTGACTGCCTCCCAATGCTGCTTTCCAGGCCTACTCATGAATCTGCTCACAACTCCCACTACATGTGCAATGTCTGGCCTTGTACACACCATAACATACATCAAGCTGCCAATAGCTGAGGCATAGGGCACCTTGCTCATATGGTCCCTTTCTTCTTCTGTCTTCGGTGACTATTCTTTGCTTAGTTTGAAATGGCTCCCCAAGGGTGTGCTCACTGGTTTAGCTTCATTCATGTTGAACCTGCTGAGAACTTTCTTCACATACTCTGATTGTGAAAGCTTCAATGTACCATTAGCCTTATCTCTAATGATTCTCATACCAAGGATTTGCTTTACAGCTCCCAAATCCTTCATTGCAAATTGTTTGGACAATTGCTTCTTCAGATTGTTAATCTTCTCAATGTCAGACCCTGCAATAAGCATATCATCCACATACAACAGTAATATGATGTAAGAATTGTCAAAAGACTTAACATAGCAACAGTGATCAGCTTCACATCTCTTGAACCCAATTCTATGCATAAAACTGTCAAACTTCTTGTACCACTGTCTAGGAGCTTGTTTAAGGCCATACAAGCTTTTTCTCAGTTTGCAGACTAGATTCTCTTGTCCCTGAACAATGAACCCTTTTGGCTGAATCATGTAAAGGTCTTCCTCCAAGTCACCATGAAGGAATGCTGTCTTCACATCTAACTGCTCAAGATGTAAGTTTTCTGCAGCCACCATTCCTAGTACAAGTCTGATTGTTGACATTTTCACAACTGGAGAAAATATCTCTGTGTAGTCAATGCCCTCCTTCTGCTGGAACCCTTTAACAACTAATCTGGCCTTGTAACGTTTACTACCATCATGCTCATTCTTTATTCTGTATACCCACTTGTTGTGCAAAGCCTTCTTTCCTACTGGCAATTCAGTCAATTCCCATGTCTGATTCCTTAACAAGGAATCCATCTCATCCTTCATGGCTAACTCCCACTTGCTTGAATTCTCATCTTGCAAGGCTTCATCATAACACTCTGGCTCACCGCCATCAGTCAACAGGAGATAATTTAAAACAGGTGAATAACGCTGCGGAGGTCTAATGTTCCTGGAAGATCTGCGAACTTCAACTATAGGTGTACTCAGATCTACCTGTGAATTTACATTCTCCTTATCTTCTTCACCCCCCTTCTGGACAGTACTTTCAGTCAATTCATCTAAGTTGACAAACTTAGATTTCTTTTGATCTATCTCTGTAACATCTGACACTACAGTTGACCTGTCCTTGTACATAACCTGTTCATTAAATATCACATTTCTACTTCTGATGATTTTCCTGTTTTGTTCATCCCAAAACCTATAGCCAAATTTCTCATCACCATAGCCAATGAAAAAACATATTTTTGACTTTGCATCAAGTTTGCTACGAGCATCAGAATCAATATAAACATAAGAAACACAACCAAAAACTTTTAAATGTGAAAACTTCACCTCTTTACCGCTCCAAACCTCCTCAGGAAGTCTGAACTCCATGGGAACTGATGGTCCTCGGTTTATCAGGTAAGCTGCAGTGCTAACAGCATCAGCCCAAAAAGTTTTTGGTAGTCCAGCATGCAACCTCATACTTCTAGCACGCTCATTGAGAGTTCTGTTCATGTGCTCAGCCATACCATTCTGCTGTGGTGTCCCAGGAATGGTCTTCTCCATCCTAATTCCCTGTGCAACACAATACTCATTGAACCCTCCATCTATGTACTCTTCTCCATTATCTGACCTCAAACATTTTACTTTCAAACCTGTTTCTGTCTCAACCATGGCCTTCCACTTCTTAAAAGTTTCAAATACATCAGATTTATTTTTCAGAAAATAAACCCATACCTTTCTACTTGAGTCATCAATAAAAGTGATGTAGTACCTTGAACCTCCTAGGGATGCAACCGGAGAAGGCCCCCACAAATCAGTGTGTACTAGTTCCAATTTTTCAGCCTTCGGTGTCCTGCCAGTTTTCAAGAAGCTTACCTTTTTTTGTTTTCCTAAGATGCAACTTTCACACATGTCAAAATCAATGGATTTCAATTCTGGTAGTTTTCCTTTTGACAACAGCATCTTCATCCCTTTCTCACTCATGTGACCAAGTCTACGATGCCATAGGCTTGTATCAGTACTTGCATCAGCAACTGCAATTGTGTCTCTTGGACATGAGGTCATATACAAAGTACCAGTCTTCTTTCCACGAGCCAATACCCTAGCTCCCTTTGTAACCTTCCAAGTACCACCAACAAATAGTATTGCATGTCCTTCATCATCAAGTTGTCCAACAGAAATTAGATTCCTCCTCAGGTCAGGAATATGTCGAACCTTCTCGAGTAACCAAACAGACCCATTGGGCAACGATATCCGGACGTCTCCCAGACCCACAACATCCAAGGCTGAACCATCAGCCAAATACACCTTACCAAAATCACCTGCAACATAATTCTGTATGATTTCTCGGTGTGGAGTGGTATGAAACGAAGCTCCTGAATCCAAAACCCAATCATCAAGTGGACTGTCTACTGCAAGAAGTAATGCATCATGTACCTCTTCTGTTACAACATTAGCAGAATCATCTTCATTCTTCTTCTTAGGGTTTTTGCATTGCCTTTTAAAGTGACCTGTTTTCCCACAATTCCAGCATTGTACTTGTTGGCCTGATCTAGATTTGCTTCTGTTCCGATTAGAATTTCTGGAATTTGATCTACCCCGATTTGAATATCTGTCATTACCTTTGTCTCTTGTCTCAAGGTTTAGGGCAGAACCAGATCCTGAGGTTTCACCTGCATCTCTTCGGCGAATCTCCTCAGCCAGAATTAAATCTCGTATATCATTGTACTTGAGCTTTTCCTTTCCCGTAGAATTGCTTACTGCCATCCTCATTGCCTCCAACTGTTTGGCAAAGAAGCCAAGACGATCAGAGCACGAATCTCATCATCAAAATCAATTTCTACAGACGACAATTGATTTGTGATTGTATTAAATTCATTCAGATGTTGTGCTACTGATGCATTCTCTGTCATCTTCAAATTGAACAACTTCTTCATCAGATGCACCTTATTGTTTGCGGACGGCTTTTCATACATACTGGACAAAGCCTTCATCAAATCTGCTGTGGTCTTCTCCTTTACAACATTATGTGCAACAGACCTAGACAGAGTTAACCTAATAACTCCTAGAACCTGTCTGTCAAGAAGCGCCCATTCCTCAGCCTTCATACTCTCAGGTTTTGTCCCCAAAAGAGGCAGATGCAATTTCCTCCCATAGAGATAATCTTCAATCTGCATCCTCCAATACGCAAAGTCTGTGCCATCAAACTTTTCTATTCCAGACGCCTTTCCTGCTTCCTCTGCCATTGCTCCCACTCAAACCTAACCCTAGGCTCTGATACCAGTTGTAGGGAATTAAACCGAATTCCCAACCCGTGAGAAACAAAATTAAAGAAAACACACGCCAAAAAAAAGATAATCACACGCACAAGACAGTATTTACGTGGTTCGGCAATTTGCCTACGTCCACGGAGTTGCAGGGATATCACTATTATCAGGGAAGAATTCAGAGTACAACCTAGCGGCTACAATATTCTCTATATATATATAACATGACAACCCCACCACACTAAAAAACCCTAATCACAAAGGGTGGTTCCACAATGGGCTAAACGGCCCAACAGGCCTCAATAAATCTCCCATTAAAAAGCCATGCAATATTATTCGGGTCGGGTCGTCAAATTGGATCAAACAAAACTAGGCTCCACAAAGCCCAACAAATTGTTGTAGTGCCAGCGAAAGCTTTGATGCCAATAATGTTAGTTCAAGAACACAAAGATTAAACAATCACACATAAGGTACACGAGGTTTTAACGTGGTTCGGCCAACCATGCCTACGTCCACGGATGAGAGATAATGATTCCACTATACAATAGAGAATATTACAGAGGACAGAACCAGATACAACTATTGGGTTCCCGAAACATCTCATGTTTCCCCACTCCTTGTATCCATACCTTGCTACGAGCCATCTCGCTCCACCGGGTACCTCCCGTTCTTCCTCACATCTCTATCCACCTTGTATAGTCTCTACAGGCCCATCTCAATCTCATAACTTTTTCCCCTCATGACCTAGAATATTTATAGAGATATTTCCAACAACCTTCCTTATTCTATAAGGAAGTCTAATATTACAATAATATATCAACTTAGAAATATTCTATATAATATTCTTTACAAAAAGGAATCTATACTAATTAGGAATTTGGGACACTTCCTAACAAAGATGATGTTAGTTTTTTGGCTTCTACTCTTAAGAAAAAGGCTGCTTGCTTAATGTGATTATATCTAGTTTCGGTCCTGACCAGGACTTTACTCAAATAGTGCATTGGCTTTTGCTGCTTTTGTTTGTCCACTCGTAGTAACAATGTACTAACCATAAGTTTTGATATGACCAAGTATACATACAATTCTTCGATTGATAAGGATTGGAGGTTCGGTCAAATATTGCTTTATTGAGATGAATACCTATTCTCATTCAGGGGTCCATTCGATTGACTTTGCCCCCTCGAAGAGTGTTGAAAAGTAGGCATAGATGGTTTGTAAATCTGGAGATGAATCGTCCCAAGGTTGCCAGTCTTCTGGAGAACTGCTGAACTTTCTTGCGGCTGGTTGGAGAGGGGAATTCTAATATTGTCTTGATTTGAGCCGGGTTAGCCTTTATTCGTCTTCGAGTGATCATGAACCCTAAAAATTTCCCCTCACTTACTCTAAATACGCACTTCAACGGGTTCAATTTTATGCCATACTTCTAAAATAGATTGAAGGCTTCTTCGAAGTGTTGTATAGAGTTTGTCTAGTTGAGGATCTTACCCAGCATGTCATTGATGTAAACTTCAGCCATCCTCCCAAGCATTGGTTGAAAGATCTTTATCACTAGCCATTGATATGTTGCTCCAACATTTTTGAGTTTGAACGACATTACATTATAGTATTACAAGCCCTACGGAGTAATAAAAGTAGTCTTCTCTGAATCTAGGGGGCACATAGGAATTTGATTGTATCTAGAGAATGAATCTAGGAATAATAACATGACATGCCCAAAGTTTGCGTCCACTATTTGATCTATTTGAGGCAATGGAAAGTTGTCTTTTGGGCAAGCTTCATTCAAGTATGTGTAGTTGACACAAAATCTTAAATCTTCATTTTCCTATTTTTTGGGCAACACCATGACGTTTGCCAGCCAATTAGGACACTCTACTTCGTGAATGAACTTGGGTTCTAACAGGTTAGTGACTTTCACTTAGATGGTTTTCTGCCTATCCTAGTGGAAACATTAGTACTTTATCTAACTGGTCGTGCAGTTGGGGCTAACGTTCAACTTGTGAGAGGCCACAATGGGGCTTATGTTGGGCATGCCTGAATGCTTCCAAGCAAACACATCTTTATTTTTCTTTAATACGAGTCTTAGACGATCATACTTTTTGGCTGTCAATAACGCATTTAAATTATTTTTTCACTACCATCTTTTGAGATATCCAGACTTGACAATGGATCCATTGCTCGTGATTCACGTTCCATAATTTTCTTTTTTCTTTTGATCAGTAATTTCTATTTAGTCTGATAGTGTTACCAAATAACCATAGAGGTTGGCCTAGAAGCTCTATTTGAAGAGCTCGAATCTTTGAGCTTTGAGCGACCAAACCAAATAACACTTATTGATCGGAAGAAAAGAGAAAATTGAGGAATGAGAATCCATTGTCAAGTATGGATATCTTGGAAGATGGTAGTGGAAAAATAATTTAGATGAGCGCGTTGTTGACAACTGAAGAGCATGATTGTCTAGCCTCTGTGGTTATCTGGTAACACTGTTGAGTAGCTAGTAAGCTTCCATGCAAGTCCACTTGGCCTTGCTTAGTAAGATAACTAATCATTTGATGATAAGTGAATGAGACGATTTTTATTTTTGTGGATCCAACCTCGTCATGTTATGGCATTGTATGGAGAAATATTTGCTACCATCGAAAATTTTACATTTAGAGTGATGGGGCCGACTTCCACTAGAAGTACAGCATGACCCAGTGACACCATAGTAGCCCCATTGAACCCGATCAGGACACACCTAGGACTTTCTAGAGCGGTAGGAGAGTGACCCATCTACTTTTATGTGGACATTTGCAACCACTTATATTGACGATTAGGATGAGGGCATTTTTATGAGGTGCCATGATCCGATTGGGATTGATGGGTGGAAAAGTGATAAGCCCATCAACTGATTGAGCGCTTTCAATTGGAAATGAGTACTGGATAACATTCACCTGTTTTACCATCGTGGCAACTCTTATAATGGACCTTCTACGTCTCTTAGATTTATATTGGTCGTCAATCGGTTCACCATGAGTGTAGTGAATGATGGGGTGTTGCTCTGAGGGAGGAGTTCGTGCTTTATTAACTTTAGCGGTTGGAACTTCGTTGCTTTTATCTTGCTCCTGAATATACTGGCAGATGTGCTTGACCTTTATTGACTTTTCCACCAAAAAGTGGAAATGACAACATTCCTTCATTGTATGCCCATGTTCCCTGTGATAAGAGCAGCGCCATCACTAGTTCTTTTTGGCTGGGTCCGCCCCTTATAGGGTTCGACCACTTAAACTCGGACAGGTCATGGACTAGTGGGATGAGTCGTTCATATGATATGGTTAATTGGGTTAATTGCATCGACTCTCTCTTATTCTGGTCTTGCCGAGCAGATCTACGGTTGTCCTGCTTTGATCCATTCCCTGAAGGCTTTGAGCTCCTCGCCTTGTTGTTTCTAGTTGGCTGTGTTGTCACCAAAATTTGCTATGAGGCTACTTGGATGTCGTCCTCCAACATTGCATACTCGTTAATTCTTTAGAATAAATCATCCATCGTCACCAAAAATTTTTTGGCAATGGATTTGGAAAAGAGAGTGCCTAGGTTAATGCTCTTCTTAAAGATTTGTAAGATAACATCCGTGTTATAAGACTCCACTTCCAAAACAGCTTGCCCAAACCTCTTCATAAAGGCTTGTAGTGATTTGTTTTCCATCATCTTGATGTTTTGCAGTGCACTTAAATTTTGCTTTTGCCGGGTAGAACACAAGTAATGCTCAACAAAAGCCTCAAAGATATCCCTGAAAGAGTTAATGAAAATTTGGAGTAATCGATGAAATCACTGTTGGGATTGAGCCTTATGGGCCCACCATGGTTGGCGCTTAGCATTTTCGAAAGGAAGGCTAGAGGCCCAAGACTGTGACCCCTTAATCACACTAATTGTTTATTTGTTCCAATAAAGGAGGCGCTCCCAGGAATTGAACCTAGGATCAGGACCGTGACCCCTCAATCACACCAATTGTTTATTTGTTTCAATAAAGGAGGCACCCTCAGAAATTGAACCTAGGACCAAACCTTAAGGTCCACCTAAATGTCAATCCTGGTACCATCTGAACTACCTTGGTACCATCTGGGCTAGTAGCTCAGATGGTACCAAGATTGACATTTAGTTGGACCTTAAGGTTTGGTCTTAGGTTTAATTCCTAGAAACGCCTCCTTTAGTGGAACAAATAAACAATTGGTGTGATTGAGGGGTCACGATCTTAGGCATTTGGCCTTCCCTTCAGAGGTGCTAAGCGCCAACTATGGTGGGCTTGCCAAAGGCCACTCAAATGGTACTAGGATTGACATTTTGGTGTGATTGAGGGGCCACGGTTATGGGCTTCTAGCCTTCCCTTCGGAGGTGCTAAGCGCCAACCATGGTGGGCCCATAAGACTCAATCCCAACAACCACAATAATGCCAAACCATGAAAACTGGTTGGAAACACTTTGTTTGTATAGTAGCATGTCATTCTCGACATTGAGAGTCATTACCTATTTGAAATGCATCAGGAATGGATTGCTTGTCCCGTCACACATGGTAAACTTTGGGACGACGAACCCTCTAAGAGACTCGTGATTTATGATGTGCACCCCAAACAGAGTGGACATCATATCATCCAGGCACTTGCTTATTGTCCCTAATGGTGCTTTTTGGGCTATCTCCCTAACCACTTGGTCGAATCTTACATTTTGCACATGATTTTTGTGGACCTCACCATGCATATAGGGATATTAGACCAAACCCCTAGGATGGTGGTTGTGTGGAAACCTTATGTAGACTCTTGAGGGTGCTTTTTCTTGGTGGTATTAGTAGCTTCATTTGACTGGTTCCTGCTAATCAGTTGCTTCATCTGAGATCTTTACACCACAAGTGATAAAAAGGAATCACAAGTCGCGGTTCATCATCTTTTTGAAGAGAGGGTTCCCTGTCAAGTGGTGGAATCCCTATTGCCTTACTTCGGGATAACCCCGAAATGGTCCAACTGGTAGAGCAACGACTTCTCTTACTTGAGTGGCGCCTTGTATCCACTTGCACCCACAATTCCTCATTTTCTCATTTCAACTTATCGACATGCTGAAGTAAGGACTCTATGCACTGGTCGTACTCTTCTCGTCTTTTCTCCATCATCGCTTGAAAGATGCAAAATCTTTCATCAAGTCCAGCAGATTGTGTCCTAGATGGAGTATTGACACTAGTTCTAGAGGGCATGTTTGCCATTTTTTAGATTCTACGGTGATGGCTTTTCCTCGATTTTCCCACAGACGATGTCAATTGTTGGATATATAGTGTTCAAAATTCCCCCTCCGGGTAGCCTTCTTACTCCTTTTGCATTGGACAAACTTGCAAAATAGGTGTGTTTGGATGTTTGTCTGGACAGACCCCTTCAATGGCTAAGTTAGCTTGGGTAGATTTCTCGGCAGAGTTTCCTTAAGAATTAGATTGTGTACTTTTTCTTCTGATTGTTTGGTGGTTTTGATAGGAGATCACCTATAATGTCGCTCTTGCCTTTATGACTGCCCTTAATTGTGGTTTTAATGTGTAACACTCAATCATTGATTGTTAGTAATAGTCAATTATTTATAACACGTAGTCACTGCCTGACTATCCTACGTAAAATGTGTAACCGACTCATTTATATCATCTGGCTACTCAGATGGATGCTGCTTTAGAGTGATTTGCATTGGTTAGATGTTATATTGCCCAGAGAGTTCATTTGGGTAGGACTACTCAAGTAGCTCACTATTAAGATACCCACACTTATGATTATAAATTTATATTTATTATTTTATTTTATTTGTTTGTTCTTTTTAGGATGGTATTGGAGGAATGGATGGGACACATGTTCATGCAACAATTCCCTAGATGAGAAAATCGTATACATTAGTATGAAAGGACACACTACTCAAAATATAAGGGCATTGTAAGACTTAACATGCTATTTACATTTCTATGGTGAGATTGTTAAGGGATCACACATGTTAGAACTATATTTTTGGAGAACTAGTTCCTAAATTACCAACTACTTTGGTTAATGTTTTGGAGAATATTTTTAAAATTTATTTTATTTTACTTTATATAATAATCTGTCCTCATGTGCATTGGTTGTTTATGGATAAAATCTACTTAGTTTATTTTAATTATCCAAATATGTAGGGTTTTTTAGCCTATAATGGAGAAAGATGTCGTTTTCTAGAATTTTGATGAAGTAGTCAATATGGAGGTCCTTGAGAAATTGAAAAATCATTTTGATGTAGTAATAAGTATAAAGGTCCTTGAGAAATTGAAATACATGCTTTGTTATACTATGTTGTTGAGCAAACTTTTTGATGGAAAATAAGGTTTCGGATTATCTTGTAAAATGCGTAAAATCTATATTGGTTGTTTCACTAACGAATTCTTTACATCAAGTCGTGAATGAAACTACAAAAAATGAGAACTACTCTATTTCCATAGTATAAGTGTTTTAACTTTCGTTTTCACAATTTTTTTTTAAAAGAAATTCAAGAGAAATGACTTTCTTCATAAATGTATTCTTTTAGATTTTTCTAGTAGAAAGAGAGTGAGGAGAATAGATTATATATATATATATATATATATATATATATATATATAATTTATAGTGCTAATTTTAAGTTAACAATCAGAAACTGTTCCCCATTTCTTATTTTTGTTGGATCCGATTAGGTCAACCTATTTAGGCACCCAAACCTAACTCCAACAATTTTGGTGTATGGAAGTCACAATGGAAGATCCTTGAATATACACCTAATCATTTCAATGTGATAGTAAGCATAAAGGTTCTTGAGAAATTGAAACATATTCTTTGTTATAAAACATTATTGGGCAAACTTTTGGTATACGAAAGTTACCATGGAAGATCCTTGAATTCATATATGCCACAACCTTCTTAACATATTACTCATGTTTGAGAATATTTAGTATCTTGTCAAAGAAACTCCCAAATGGAAAAGTGCCTAAAGCGAAATTACATAGTTTTCAGAATTTTTTTTGTGAAAATTGCATTTATACTACATAAATCCAATAGCACCATCGTTTATCATAGAGAGCAAGATGGAGTTCTTCTAGATGCTAAACGTTAAGAACATGGACAACATAGGTTTGCTATAAAGAGCACGCTTGAGGAACTTCAAATCCTCTACCATGAAACACATTTGCAATAAATTATAAAGCTTTCATAATCTAGTTGATAAGGTTTATTTTGGGCCTCTGATAGGCGGAAGAAAATGTTGTTCACATTAATGCAATACTATTTACATTAACGTTAGAAAATTTGTATTGAACCATTGACAATGTGAAAATAAAAAGTCTCAGTTGGTTGCAATAGAAAAGCTTACAACTAATCTAAATCCAGCCAATTGGAAACAAATTAAAGGATGTTATTATCTTACGAAAAACTTGGCCTAAATCTAACCATTTGTAGACAAATGGATTTATAAAGGGATCCTTGAGTTTGTAAAGGGATTTATAGGGTATTTTTTGGTCAGCATTTCAGACAATTAAGTCATGCATTTTCATTATAAATGGGTTTGGTCATTTATATTACTTTAATTTTTCTTATATATATAATTTGGGTTTTCAAATTGAATATCAATTGAGGTGGTGTTTCCATGCATTTCTTTTCTTTTTTAGAAAATAGAAATTTTATCTGAAATGTTCTACAAAAGTAAAAAATTTACCTTCTATTTTTGAAACTCTTTTTCAAAATTTTTAAAATTTGAGGAAATAATTTTTTTTCCTCCTTAAATTTTTATCTTTTATTCTTAAAACTCTTTTCAAAATTTTAAAATTTTGAGAAAATGAAATTTTTTTACCTTTCGAAATTTGTAACATTTTCATATAAAACTTATTAATTTAAAAAAAAATGTATCTAAATATGAACTTAGCTAATTGATCCTCTACCACATGGAATTCAACTAGAGTTTATGAGTGTAGGTTTTGACAATGTGAGTTGCTTATAATCGTGAGTATTGACAAGAGTATCTATAAGTACTTCCTATGGAAGATATAAAACCTCTCCCAAATTCAATCCACCAGAGTCATATCATCGGCTGGAAAAAAAAAACCCGTAAAAAAGCACCATAATTTCAAAGAGAAAATAATGAACAGAAAACATACCCATTTATTTTGTACATGGAGGCCACAATAGCACACTGCAAGCTTCAATTTTTGTTTTAGAACATAGGAAAGAACTCCAGGTCAGGCTACAAAAATCATAATTTCTATCGGAAAGTGTCTCACATTTTTAATTAATAAAGATTTATTTTTTTGTATATAATATTTGTTTAGAATATTTCCTAAGATTCCTATAAAATAAGAAAAATTATTATGAATATTTCCGTAAATATTTTAGGTCACGAGAAAAAAAAGTTATGAGATAAATATTAACTTGTAAAGACTACGTGGTGGATGGAGATGTGAGGAAAAATGTGAGGCACCCGATGAAGCAAAGAGACTCATGGTTTGGGGTGTAGATACAAGGAATGGGAAAAGATTCAACCGCTGGGAAACATGAAATGTTTTAGGGAACTTAATAGTTATATCTGACTTTGTTTTCTGTAATATTCTTTATGGTATAGTAAAATTATTCTCTCTTATCCATGGATGCAGACATAATTAGCCAAATAATGTTAAAACCTCTTGTACCTTTATGTATGATTGTTTTTATTTTTATGTGCTTGATCTACCATTCTTGGCATTAAAGTTTCAACAGGCACAACAATGTCAAAGATAGAATATTAATGGACAAAAGAAGCACAACCTTTTTATTACTGTGGGAAGTAAAACGGAACACCAAAAACTTCAACTTTTGTAGGAAAACATAGGGATCGAGAACCTGCAGAACTACAGTAGGAAACTCAAAGAAAAGGACCCCCATAACCAAAGTTATATTTATGACTATAAGGGTCGAATCCAGCCATCTGTGCATCATAGGGCACAATCGTTCCAACAGAATTCCCTGGGAAAAAGGCAGGAGGATTTTTTGCCTCTATCATAAGTTCATCAGCTTGTCTTGCCACTTTCCTTCTTAGATCTTCCAATGATACCTTCAGAAGCTCAAGCTGCTCCAAGCTGAGCTCTTCAATTGGAGCTGCCCACCAGCACTGTGGCTTGCATGCCTCCCACATCTGTGTAAGTGCTTCACCTCGCTTTTTCTCACCCTCTAGTTGGTTCACCACTTGAGTGAGCTGCACATTAAGGTTGCGAACATTTGTAGTACGGTGAGCCTCAAAGAGTTGCAGTGCACCAGAGTTGGGCAAAGGGTTGCGCATAAGGAACCGATCTATGATTGATTCGACGCATGGATGGCCAAAGGAATACACCTTTTTGCCAGGAGAGAAGACTATTATGGCTGTTTCTGCACCACAAAGTGTGCACAACTCGCTTGCCTTCTTGAAAAGGCCAGACCGGCGTTTGGAGAAGGTAACCTGTAGGTTACTTTCTTTCGTCATTTTGGTCATCTCAACCTTCTGCCGTCCCTTACTTTTTCTCACCGTAGCCATCAAGACAAGAATCCGAAACAAAGCACTATTGTTTTCTACCCTACCAAAGCAAAAATAATATTGATTTTGATCGGGCGAAACATGTGGGTATTTAAAGGGATCTCTACCTTTGAATTTGCTTTGAATACCCTCCAAAATTTCTACTTCTCAAATCACAATCTGGATTCAATTCCTTGTATTTGATTAGTTTACCTTATAATCTGGATACCAACATCTCAGCCTCATCTGACATAGCCATAAACTGGGAAAAAATATTTAGACATCTTAGTTGTTCTTCTTAAAATCATCTGATCACAATCTAACTATGGTCGACTATCCATTAATATTTTCCCAAAGTGTATCAACATGTTGCCTTATCTAATAAGTTATCTAATTATGATGAGCGTTGGATTCAAATCAAATGGTTACATTCCATCAGCAGAAATGATGCAATGGTTGAAATAGAAATATGCCTGATATGTATTCTCTTGCATACATATTATGAAAATAAATTTTAGGAATGGAAGTAACTTCTTTTCCAAATAAATTTCCTGGTTCACAAAGTAATAATAAAATTTGAGGCTAAGAGCATCTTAGAATCGAAGTGGATTCTTTCCTGATTCAAGCATGTGCATATTATGGACTATTATTCCAAACTAGGACAAGATATATGCTTGTATACACAGATATTGGCAATGGTATATATATAAGCTAATGATTTCTTGACATTTGAGCAATTCTAGAAGAGGTATACATTTAAACACAATCCTCCAAAGTCATGATCTATCCAATGCAGACCCTAACCACGCTGATCTAGTAAGTACATTTTTATCTAGGTTACATAATTTTTAAAAATCTAAGAGTTGTGTGATTTAGGTTATCAAAATTAATTTCCATAGCATCATTAGTGAAACCTAAGAGCATTAGCATTCCTATGAAAAAATAGATGAAGAAACAATACAAGATATGCAAGTAAAAAGGCAAAAATACAACTACCCTTCATTCTTGAATTAGCATATTTATTGACACTAATCTGCTATAGCACTGCTGATCTTAGTTTTAATGTTTTGTTAGGTATCTTGATTGAAGTAAATTTGAATTTGAGTGGTTTATGAAGAATAAAATCTGATTTGGTTTTTAAAAGCTTAAAATATTTTTAATGAGTTGTAGATTTTATTTTCTATATTTAAGTAATTAAGTCCAACAAAATGTTTCTATCTTTTTGTATTTAGGAGTTTCTACTTTGTTAGAAATGAGTATATATAAATAAGGAGTTGTGTAAGAGTTGAAATGGAGTAATGGAAGACATAATAAATTCCTCCTAATTTTTATTCCATTAGTTATGTCCCTTTATATCATATGTTTAGCCTTATTACTCCCATACATTAATAGTCATAAGAAAAAAATGGCAAGTAAGATTTATCCATTTGAAGTCCTTGATTTTGCAAAAACATTTTGATAATTAGATTTTGGTTTCAAGATATATGCAAGATTATAGAGAAACTACAAATAACCTCATAATAAAACTAATTTATCCCAAAATCAAGAATATTTTTTAGAAAGATATAAGAAAGAAAGACAAGAAATAAGATCATATTCCCTGGGGCAATAAGTGAAGACACCTTTGAGAAGGTCTCAAGTCTAACCATTATCTTCGAAGCATAAGAGACATTACAAAATACACCTAAATGAGTTAACAAGTAAGAAAAGTTTATATTAAAACTCTTAGAGAAGAAATTGAAGATTTGAGAATGAAAAAAACTAGAATAAACCTTTGATCACTTTTTAAGAGTATTAACAATTATGAATCAATGAGAAAGAATTCATAATGAAAGTTTGAATGATTACTAATGTAATTGAAAAATACTTTAATCTTTAGTTACAAAGTTTAATTATATTATTTTGGCCACTAAAAAGTCTAAAGATTTAGATTTTGTGACCCTTGATCAACTTGGATCATTGAAAGCTTGTGAAAAGAGATTAGAAAGGAAGAATACATACAAGGAAAAACTGAGACTAAGTTTTTTTTTTTTTTTTAAATAATTACATTAAAGAAGAATGAAGAAAATCCTTTCAATGAAAGAAGTAAAAAAATAATCATGGATAGCATATAAAGGAGAAAAATTCATGGTGTTTTGACATCGAAGAAAATAACCATATATGTGAATTCAAAAATATATTCATTGAGCTTGATAAATGGGAAAATGATCGTGTTATTTTTGGAGATGCATCTAAGACTCTAATAAAGGACAAATGTAAAACCTTGATTTATTTAAAAATTGAAGACATCAATTTATTTTAATTTTTTACTATGTGCGAACATAAAAAAAAACAATATGTTAAATTTGAGTAGAGTTTGAAAAAAAAAGGACTCTAGTGTTCACGTGAAGAACCAAAGTCTCTCAAAATGAGATCAAATGCTAATTTCATTGCAAATGGAACCATCAAAAGAAATAAAATATTCTTTTTGAATAATAAATTTTGATTTTGTCAAATGCTAAAACATTGTTTCAATGATCCCTCTTACATTCAGAGGTACTTGAGATTGAAACATCTTAATTTTGGAAAACTTAAATTGTACTTGAGTGATATATATAGTTCACATAATTTATTTGGATGATCAATAAGGACCATCCAAACGCTTTTGGTTGCAAGTATTTTTATTCATTCTTTATTGATGATTCTATAAGTAAAAAACCCTAAATGTATTTTTTGAAAGAAAAATATAAGGTATGTAGTATTTTTAAAAAAATTAAGGCATTTATAGAATTAAAAGCGACTACAATAGAAATGCAATAAGATCTAATACATGAGTTGAAATTACATTAAAATAATTTTAAAAATATCCTAAACATTATGGGATTCATTGGCCTTTTAATGGTTTCAATTGATAAAATGAAGTGGTTGAAAGAAGAAACAAAACTATTCTTAACATGACCTCCAATATATAGAAAATTAAGAACATGCCTAAATAATTTTAAGTAGAAGCAATTAATTGTGTGGTTAATTAATTTATCAAACTATTCTCCTAGTAAAAGTATATGGAATAATACATCAATCACAATGACCTTGGAATAGAAGAAAGTCAATATTTCACTCTTAGGAGTACTTGGAAGCATTGCTTATGCTCATGTGTTGAATTGAAAGTGATCAAAGTAAGATGACAAGAGTGAATGATATATTTTAGGATATGACTTAAGTTAGAAGTTGTGTAATCTAAACAATGAAAATATCATTATTAATAGAAATGTTAAGTTAATGAAGAAACATGGATTCAATGTGCCCAAGAAATGGAACTATGATATTCTTTCTGTCTTTGAAGACAAAGAATAGACAAGAGAAGACTTACAAAAGATTGTTACAAATACTCCACCTTTATCACTATTTCCATCAACTTATTAAAGTTCAGTAATATTATGTTCATTGGAATGCTTAAGTGAAAAGACACAATATTCCAACAGTCTACAAGAACTTTATAAGATAACAAAAAATCAAAGTAATTGAACTTTTTTTTCTTTTTGTATATTGTGAATCAATAGGTTTTGAAAAAGCAATGCAAGATAAAAGATGAAAAGATTCTATAGATGATAATTAATTAAAACAACAAAAAAGAATGATACATAGGAGACAAAATCTCTTGAAAAAAGTAAAAAACAATTATAGTAAGATAGGTATACTAAAATGAGGTTGATCAAAGTAAGATTGGTAGCTGAGGGCAGAAGCAACAACGAAGCATCAACTATGACAATTTATTTTCTCATGTTATTTGTTTCAAAACTATAAGATTAATACTCTTTTTAGTAGAACAAAATAATTGGAAAACTTTTCAAATGAATGTGAATCAACTTTTAATTTGAATGAGAATCTTGAAGAAAAAATGTATTTGGAACAACCCATATGGGTTATGTTATAAAATCGATATATTACTTATTTTTTTGTATGTGAATGATTTTGTTATTATCGGAAATAATTCAATTGTGTTAATTTAATGAGTTCAAAGAAGTAATGGTTCAAGCATTTGGGATAACCAACATTGTTCTAATTATGCCATACAACCTTGGCATAAAATTGGAGCAATCCAAAAAGTGTATTTTTTATTTCTCAAGAAGATTATGCGAAAAAGATTCCTAATAAGTTTATCATGAATATGTGCAATTCAGTAAACATACCAAAAGAATATGGAGTTAAACTATCAAAACATGAAGAGAAGGTAGAACTTTGTTGGAAGCCTATGATATGCGACTTGCACATGACAAGACATTCTTGTTGGAGTTAGAAGTGTTAGCCATTATATGAAATCACTAAGAATGACTCATATGAGTGCTAAAAAAGATGTTCATTATGTATTATAGGTACGTTTGATTATGACTTATCTTTTTCTTTTAATATTTTAAGCTTGTTGGATATAGTGATAGTGATTGAGGTGAAAACTTTGATGATCAAAAGAGCACCACCATTTTTATTTTATTTTTTATTTTTGTGTTTTTTATGAGAGATGATACATTCACTTGGACTTCAAAAAGGAACCTATTGTAACACTTTTAACTTGTGAAGAAGATTATTTATTTTTATTCTTTTGTTTTTTGCAACATTATGCATTTGTCATGCACTTTAGCTCAATAATTTGTTGAATGAGCTTAATTTACCACAAAAAAAAAAAAAAAAACAATGATGATCTATGTGGATAGCAAATCGGTGATTACGTTGTCAAAGAACCCGGTGTTCCAATATCGTACCAAACACTTCAATAAAAGATATCATTGTATTTGAGAGTACATCATGAAAAAGGAAGTGCAATTGCAATTTGTAAATTCTTCATTGATCGCATTATTAATCATTTTGTTAAGCATCTCAAGTTTGAAAATTTTAAAAGGTAAAAAATGTTACTTGAAATTACAAAAGTTTAAAGAAGCATGTTAGAAAATAAACTCGTGTTTGGGAAGTTTATAAAAAAAAAATTATTTAATTTGAGTTCTAAAAGTCAATTAGAATATTTTTTAAATTTAACCGGTAGATTCTTGTTTTTTGTATTTGAGTAATCGAATATTAGAAGATTTCATATTTTTTTTTTGTTATTAGGAGTTTCTATTTTTTTAAACATGGCTATTTATAAGAAGTTGTATGATATATTGTTGAAATAGAGTGATGGAAGAAACAATAAATTTCTCCTAACTTTTATCTATTAATTATCTCTTTTTTTATTATTGTTTGTGTGCTTAGCCCTATTACTCCGGTAGAATCTATAGAATTTTAAAGGTCCTCCTAAGTCAAAATCTTCACTTCATGCTTGCTATTGGAGAATAGCGACCAGATTTTTTATTTTCTTTTTGGTAAAAGAAAATATAATATTGATAGACAAGGAACTTACATCATCTAACTAAATAAGCATCCTTAGGAACTTTCTTACAAATACAACAAAAGTCTCAGAAAAAATCATCACATGTATCAATTACAAGAGGAATAGATCGATATTCAAACCTTGTTTAATTTAGTAACAGCATCTGCTAAACTATTCACTTCTCTAAACATATGATTACAAATATGGATTGCTCTTTTCTTTGGATTCGTATGCTTACCAACAAGGTATGGATTAGTTTGGTAGAAGAGGATCATAGTCGTGGAAAACATTTTTCAGGGACTTTCTTCCTTATGAGCATTTGTATGAGTATTCTACCTATGGTGTTCTAGGCTTACATTTTTTGTTAGATACATTGGAACTTTTGCTTTTAAATCTTTTTTTGAAGCTTGAAGAATAGGTCATCATTTCTATGTACTCTCTTTCTTCTATAATTATAAGAAATATTTTCTTCCAATTCAAAGAAAAAAAAACTTAGGAGAAAAATTATAATTTTTACTCCATACAAGCAAACTGAAATTCCCTCTTTTGAAAAAAAAAATGCAATAGAATCTCAAAGATTCTCAATGGTTTAGGCAAACAACATTTTTAAGTCAATTGTGTAACCTTCATGTAGTTGTTAGTAAAGCTAGAGGATGCTACAACTAATATAAGAGAATGAGGTAAGTGATCTTATAAATTTTAAGTTATGTTGGAATTGGAAAGCAATCAAGTAAAATATTTTGGGTGTTCTAAGTTTTTTCATCATATTTCAAATGTTACTTGTACTAGTACTTTTAGCAATTCTACTTGTTCATATCTATTTCCTACATCTTGAATCTTTAAGGGAGGGTAAAACATAGTACATTAGAAAAGTGATAAGTTGGTAGGAATGAAACAAAATTATCAACTTAAGCTAAGCAACCTGATGCACTAAAATTTTCTTTTTAGTAATTGTGTGAGAAAATATAGATATTACGTAGCCCTCAATACTAATGAAGTTAACCAATCTCTCAAGAATACTCATCTAAACCAAATATCCCAAAATATAATATACAAGGACCATAATACATCCAACAAACACAATTTGTGATCAACACAAATAAACTAAACAAAAAGTAAACATTCGAGTCTAGCAGTCAGGTTTTGCAGGAGGAGGACGTGTAGAAGTCGAGCTAGCCTAGGATGAAATTCAAGTGAAAATGGAGGCAAGGTGACCATTCATATGTTGTGCATGATCACATAACTCATCAATGTGTGCATCCAAATGAGGCTGAAGACAATCAATATGTGAATCCGCGCGGTCAAAATGAGCATCAACACAAAAATGCAGCTAATCAATCGAGTCTAGAAGCTGCTAGAGAGTTAAGCCATCAAACAACACAAACGGGTGAGTAATAGAGTGGGAAGAGTTAGTATAGCCGTGGCTACCTCACCCACGAGTTCAGGGACTTGAGTGCTCGTCTCCCTGCTTGACTACCTTAATCTCATTCTCCTCATCATTAAGTGGCCACCAACGATCCTCAAGTGTGGCTCACATGTTTGGATCACGAGCTCTCATCAATGGGAGCACGCAGACTAGACACACTGAGATCCTGTTGTATGTTGAAGTCGGTCCCAATAAGATCTGAGATATGATCAAGGCAAACGGCAAGCTCTCAAGCCAAGTAAGCTCATGATAGGTGGCCATCATATCTAGAATGACCTGAGCTATGTCTATCAGATTATCAGACAGAATAGCGTGAATGAAGCGGGCTACCAATGGACGGATCTGGGTATGATGGGATAGCATATATATAAAATGTGTTCGTAAGGAACGTCGCTAAGACCCAGGCTGGCTTGATGAAAGCAGTCGAAGGAATATAAATTAGAAGATTGTGAGCTTCTCCATAAAGGCTAAGAGGAATATCAACGAGCTCAGAATGAGTTAGCCCTCGAACTGGACAAAGGAATGAGGTAGGGACTCAACAAGGTAGGCATATGTAGTGCACGATGGATGAATAGGGCAGTCACAAGAAAAGCATGCCCATATATAGAAACGTGGAGAGATAGCAACTGAGTGGAAGTTCATATAGAACATCCAGACATAAAGGGGATAAGCAACCCCAGGTAGAGAAGCCAACAACTCCCAATGACAAGCGAAAAGTGCATGGAAAGATGGTATCCTTAAAGGACTTGAGAGAGAGCTCGCCCTAAATGGAGTTTAGGTTTAAAACAGAAATTTCAGAGAGAAGAGATGAAGAAATAATCAGCTCAAAAAACAAAGTCTAGACAACACTATTTATAAGAGAGTTTGTGGTAACAAACTGTACAGCTGGTAGGAGCAAGGCAACTGGAAAAAATAAAGAAGGAAGGCCCTAACTAATTACATGTATTAGTGCTTTATCACCCCCCTGCAAGCTGATAGGGCTGGGAAGGACTGTCAGCTTGTTGAGACTTTGGAAGCGTTGTGTAGGAAGGGGCTTGGTAAATATGTCAGCCAGTTGTTCCTTTGATGGAGTGAAATGAACCTGAAGAGACTTGTTGACAACATGTTCTCAAATAAAATGAAAATCAATTTCAATGTGTTTGGTTCGAGCATAGAGAATAGGATTAGCAGCGAGCTGAGTGGCACTGATATTATCACAGAGCAAATAAGGGGGCTAAGGAAGGGAAAGATGAAGTTAAGTAAGAAGTGCTTCAATCCAGATTAACTTAGTAACTGCATTAGTGAGACTGCGATATTCACCGTGAAACAACATGTTGCTTTAAGGATGACCTCAAGATGAGATTTGAGCCAAAAAAGCAATAATGGCCACTAGTACTCTTCATGTCATCGGGGTAGCTAGCCTAATTAGCATCAGTGAAACATGTAAGAGATAGGCCAGATGAACGTTGGAACGAAATTCCATGACCAATAGTGCTCTTGAGATACCGCAAGATGCGTTTAACAACCTTTAATTGAACTGTAGTAGGGGAAGGCATGAACTGACAAACTTTGTTCACAACAAAACTGATGTCCGACCAAGTATACCAGCAAAACTGACAAACTTTAAGTGAAGCACATGATTTAAATGGGTTTCATAGGACTATGTAACGGAGCATGACCAATATGAGATATACCAATTTGCTTACCATTGCCTACCAGAGCACGATCACCACCCGAGTACTACATTGCATCAGTCATGTGCTCAAATTCAGGGGTAAAATGGTGTGTGGCCCCTGAATCCATATACCAAGAATTGTCAAATGATTGAGAGGAAAGACCTGTTGCTGCAGCATAAGTAGTGAGCATTGCTGAGATTGGAGAACTCGTTCAGCCAGGACCATTTGGATTGAAGGCTGCTGCATTTGGGAAAACTGGTGGGTGATAATTCAGGTTTGTCCTGTGATAGCAATCAAGGGCAATATGACCTGATTTTCCACAAATTTGACATTGAGGTCTGGAGTTATTGTAACCTAGTTGGTGAGACTAAAAAGAAGAAGTGGTATTAGGCGTTTGCCCAATAAACATAGGAAGCTATTTGGGTGAGGGTGCGGAGAGTGATTATACTGGGTAGTTTGATGTGAGTATGGAAAGTAGTTAGGCATTTGTAGTTGTTTGGGATAATGCTGGTAACGATTTTTCTGGTTCTTCTTGTTTCCTGGATAGGTAGTGACATTAGCTTGAGGAAAATTCAAGTTCTGGTCCACAGACCGCTGAGAAAGCTTGTACTCGTAAGTGTGCAGTAAGCTGTGAACCTCTTGAAGAGAAGGTCTCTAAGATATGTTGTGAATAGAAGTGACAAAACTGTCATACTCTTCAGGTAATCCCTCTAGAATACGAATGAGCTTATCTATGTAGGATAGGGGTTCTCCAATAGCAGCAAATTTATCAAACACAAATTTAAGTTGGGACAAATACTCAAATAGAGGAATATCAATCTTCTTGATTTGCTGTAGCTGAGAGTTTAAACTCATTACAATGGCTATGAAGGGCGATTCATACTCTTCATTCAGTGATGCCTAAATGTCACGAGCAGTAAAGTATTCGACGATTCGCCCAACCATCCCTGGAGTTAGAGATGAATAGATCCAACCCATTACCAACTGATTTAGACACTCCCACTGCACAAAATCGGGATTTACTTGTCTGCGAGCTGCATCGAGATATTTAGGTGGATCGATGAAATCTTCTAGCCCATTTGCTATAATCATGTTGAGAAGTTGGTTCTTCCATAGCAACAGATTCGCCTCGTCCAATTTGATAGAGAGGGGTTGAGAAAGGGAAGGTGAAGGTAAGGTCATTTGGGTTATTTGTGGAGCTGGGTTTTGGGTATTATTTGTGGTGGTGTTGGAATTGCTTGCAGGAGTAGGAGGAAAGGTCAACATGGTTGGATACCAAAATGGAGTTTGGGTTTAAAATAGAAATTTCAGAGAGAAGAAATGAAGAAAGAACCAGCTTAAAAAACAGTCTGTGGTAACAAACTATACAGTTGGCAGCAGCAAGGCAACTGAAAAAATAAAAAAGGAAGGCCTAACGAATTATACGTATTAATGCATTATCAGCCCTCAATCTCAACACAAGGGTCATGAAAGCAAGTATAGTATAACTCTGAGTCTCCTCACTATGAAAGCACTCGATAGGGAAGTCATATTTTCAATGGCCAATTCAACCATGAGATGTTGAAAATCTAAGCAAATGAAAAAAATATCTAAATTAACATTTGATTAATATCTTCCTAATAAGTTTGATTAATATCTAAAAAATATTATGTAACCTAATAAGTTTTGTTGCCCATGGAAAGAATTAGGATTCCAGTACTCGTTGTTTAAAATTTTGTTCTTTTCAAGTTTTGTTCAGCTCTAGCCATTTTTATGAACCAACCACTATGGGACTAATGTTTTTATTGCCAAATAACATTATCAATCACATATTGTCATGTTCTCGATTAATTTAATTCTTCAATGATTTTGGCACTAAATCTCACATTAGACTAATTGGAGTTAAGGTTTTGTAGGAGCTTATTGTTGTCAACTTTGAAGCACCAAAGAATGGAAACAAAAGCTGTAAATTTCCATACAGAATTTTTGTACTATAAAAGAGCCATTTACACAAATTAAGAAAATTATCAAATGGGGATAAATATTTTATGGATATAGATCAATAGAAGCATAAAAAGGCAGTTTTTTTTTTCTTTTTTTTGGCTGCTGATATGGTGCAATTATTACAAGATGAAATCGTTTGAGTAACACAGTAACGGAAAAGGTCAAGCTATGCAAAAAGAAAAATATCTTTTTAATGTGTATTTTGATATAATTCTTTTTTGCCCGATTTTGTTAGTACAAGATTAAATTCTCTAATCACAATGTAATAAAGTATGTAACATTGCTTTTTTCTTTTTTTCTTTTATGATCTATGTTCAAAAAAGTATTTTAGGCATGAGTATTTATTTCTATTAGGGTTACAATTTTGGTGTATTGGTCGGGTTGATAACTAACCCAAGTTCAACCTGAATTAAGAAACAATCAATTCAAACTCAACTCAACTTGAACTCTTACCTGAAGTACTCAAAACGTAACCCAACTCAACTTCATTTTTCTAAGCTCTGGTTGAATTCAGGTTGTATAAGTTAAACTCGGGTTGGTTGAGTTAGGTTTGGATTGTTCGGGTTAGATAATTCAAAATTCATCTATAATATTAAATATGACAAAATTTTAAGATAATAACAAAAGAAGAAATATAAATTTATATATATATATTTAAAAAAAATGAAAAATGTATGATATAATCAAAGTTTAAAATATTGGTAAATATAGATATATTGGTATTTGAATTTTATAGATATATAAAAGAAATATTGCTGGATATTTTAATAAAAATGTTAATAGAACATAAATAATTTAAAATTCATGAAAATACTTAGAAAACTTTCAAAAATTATAAAATAAGTAAGAATACACATATTAAAATTATTTTATAAGTGTGATTGACATAATTACAATTAAAGATAATATTTATCAAAATTTAACTTAAATTCCCTTAATGTATTTATATTCATTTATTTTAAAATTTTAAAAACACTTTTATTAAAACATGTTTTATTACATTTTAAATAAAAAATTAAATTGATTTATATAAAATATTTTATTTGAGATTTAATTTCTAAAATTTTATTACAAATATGTGGTTGACAACTTTTTCTATTAACATTAATTTATTTAAATAATTAACTTAAAGATAATATTTATCAAAATTTAACTTAAATTCCCTTAATATATTTATATTCATTTATTTTAAAATTAAAAAAAACACTTTTATTAAAACATGCTTTATTACATTTTAAATAAAAAATTAAATTGATTTAGATAAAATATTTTATTTGAGATTTAATTTCTAAAATTTTATTATAAATATGTGGTTGACAACTTTTTCTATTAACATTAATTTATTTAAATAATTAAAATTATTAATAATTTATCTTATCAAATTAATATTAATTTATAAAATATTAGTGCTTCAATAATTTTTTTATATTGTAGCAATTTTTGAGTAAAATTAAATTTTTAATATTTTAAAATAAAAACATTTAAAATTTAAAGGATGAAGAAAAAAAATTAAAAGTGAAGTGATAGTAATTTTTTAAAATAGGATTAATGAGATAAATATGAATAGTTAAAAATAAAATGATAATATAAATTTAAAATAAAAGATAAATTAAAAATGAATAATTAAAAGAAATCAAAAAAGGATAAATATATATATATATATCTAACTTTAAAAAAAAACGGATTATTTCGAAAAAATCATTTATTGTTTGGAAAAAAAGCCGATTTTTTCAACTGCCACATGCGTGTGTTGCTCCCACTCCCCATTTTTCTCTGATTTTTTTGCTCCAAAACCGAAATTTCATTGATATATGAGGATTTTTCCGACATTCTGGCGATTTTTCCCTCGATCGATTATTGGTGGTGGCCTATTTCGTTTTGGGCATCGCCCATATCTGATTTTTCATTGATATTTCGACAAAGAAATCCGATTTTTCAAACCTTGGATATAATATAATTTGATATTTATTTTTAAAAATAAAAATAAAAAGAAAATGAATATTATTATATAAGATAATATGTATCTTAATTATTATAAAAACATTAAATTAGATTCCAGTTAGGCTCGAGCTATCCACACCTTAGTCAAAGCTTAACCCAAATTGAGTTCAGGGTTGAAAAACCCTAACTTAAACCCAATCAAAGTATTGAAAATGATTGTTTAAGTCCAATCAAACGTCGAGTTGGGTTCAAATTGGGTCGGGTCAATTTATCCAAGTTGTAGCCCTAATTTTTGGTTAGATAGTTTTAACTTTCCATTATTCTTTAGATAATGTTTGATTTTAGAAAAATTTATGAAAAAACAATTAGGTGGAAAAATGAAAGGTGAAGCATTTTGCCCCTTGGTCATACGTAGAAAGAAAAATTGATGGGAATGAAGACAAAGTTACTAAGCCTTAGATTTTTCTCAACTTATTTTTAAAGGAAACGAAGGAAGAAAATTCTTAGGAATTTCCTCTTTCTTTTTCATACTATTTTTTATTTACCATTTTTCATATCCAAATTTAAGAAATTACATTCTTATCATTTAATTACAAAAATGACAAGAAACCAATCTAAAGTATAACTCTGTGTAAGAAAGGAGGACTAAAAGAAAAGTTCTAGGACTAAAAATCGGACTAAAAATCGGACTAAAAATTCAATTGATTATGGATAGCATGTGAATCTACATTGGTGTCATCATCATAGTTTTAATGTACTATAATAATATTGAATTTCTTTCATTGCATCTAATTACTCTCCTCCTAGGAATAATTAAATAAATATCTTAACCTCTTAATGGAAGGATATTTTGTGGATTAATTTTCTGGCCGTTTCTATCATTCAAAGAAAAATGTCAGCTACTCCAAAAAACTGTTGCAATGCTATAAAGTTGAATTTAAAAAAATTAAATGGGAATTAAAATGATTAATAGAGAATATATAACATTATCGGTAGAAAAAGCATTTCAGACAAGGAAAAGTCAACCATCCTTATTGTTATTAATTTTGTGATCATCAAAAACTTCCTGCTAATTCACGGGAGCATGAACAAAAGTTTTGATTTGTCATAATAATAATAATAATTATAATTATTATTAATTATTATTATTATTATTGTTAAGATCGTTTAATGTATTTGTGCAAAGAATTTTGATATAGTCTTCAAGCAAAAGGGATTGGATTACGATGAGGTACAATCACACATTTTTCTATTTTAAAGCTTGAAAGTAAGCAAACAATCATCTAACTTTGAAAATAATAAAGAAAATGTCTAAGGTGGTTATTGTCTTTTTTTTTTTACTTTTTGTTAAAAATAATTTGATTTCATATTTTGGATAGTTTGAACTTATAACTTAATTCTTTATTTTTTTTATTAAATAGAAAAAATTGAAATATTTAACTATTTTTGAATGCTAAAAGAAAGTTTTTTTTTTTTTTACTTTTTAATAGTACTTAATAGAAATAAAATATTAAAAAAACAAATAACTTAATTACTATTAAATACTATTTAGTTTTAAGTTTCATTTAGAATCAAGTTAAAAAAGCAAACATTACCTAAATATTAGATAAATCAATTTTGAAAATTTTTAATGAAATAATTATTATTTTATTATTTATTTTTTTTTTTTATAATCAATTAGATGAGAAAATAAAATATAAATGAATGATTGTATCGTGTTAGCTTCTCAATATGGTAAAAAGGATGTCTCGGATTCCAATTCTCCTTCAATAGACAATAGTATATTCCCAGAAGATGACACATATATATGATATGATCACTTAGATATTAAAGCTCAACATTAAATGGAAATTTATTATATTATATATACATTTTCAGTCATAACTGAAAAGTAAAAACTATAAATAAATAGGAATATTATTAACTAGGGAGTTGCCAGGCAGAAACATCCAAGACAAAATGATTCAGAAGAACCCCTGTCCATAACCAAAATTATGGATATTACCATGAATCTCACTAGGTTTCCTCTCAATCTCGAAGTGATCAACCATTGCAGAGCTACCATTGATCATGTAGAAAGGCGAAGGATTAGCAGCCTCCATCAAAAGCTTGTCACCTTGACTCAGTACGACCTTCTTTAGTTCCTCCATGGAAACCTTCAGCTGTTCAAGCTCTGGCATACTCAGCTCATTGATGGGGGCTTCCCACCAGCATTGAGTTTGGCTTGCTCTTCTCATTTGGCTAAGTATTTCTCCTCTCTTTTTCTCAGCTTCTAGTTGATTAAGAACTTGTGTGAGTTGCAGGTTGAGCTCACGGACACTAGCATTCCGATGAGCTTCGATTAGGTGAAGACCATTGGGTTCGGGTATCGGGTTGCACGTGAAGAACCGATCGACGATGGACTCAACATCCGGGTGCCCAAAGGAGAACACCTTCCCTGCCGGGGAAAAAACTATGATAGCCACATTTGCCCCACAGAGAGTGCAAAGCTCACTAGCTTTCTTGAAGAGCCCGGACCTTCTTTTAGAGAAGGTGACTTGTAGATGATTTTTCTTGGGTATTTTTGAGATTTCGATCTTCTGGCGGCCCTTGCTTGGCTTCTTCACCATAGCTAGAAGCATAGGAGAAAGAATGTTGGATGAAAGAGAAAACAAAAAGGCTTATTCTCTTTGGTTTGGGTAATTGTGAAGGTTTGAGGAGGAGACAAGGTATTTATAGTGGCCTCAAACCTATGCCTTTAGAGTACTAAATCACACAATTTAATTTTTTTTTCATCACATGCAATTAATAATTGATTTAGCAGTTAGAAAAATCTAATCCTTTCAAAGTATGAACATTATGAGAATTAAAATTTCCTTGGTTGGCATTATTAAAAAAGGAAGAAGATACCTCTCTACTAACTTTCTGAATTACTTCTTAAACTGACCAAATGTCTTAATTCTTCACTAAAATTTTATTGAAAATTTTTATTAGCATGCATTTACATTTGCAAGTAAAAAGTCAATATGTTCTTTTGTGTGTGTCTGTCACAGTATTTATGATGAGAAATTCCAATTGATTACCTGGTTGACATTTCTCTATTGATGAACTCTTTAGTCACATAGGATACATCACGTGTATAGAACAAATTGACCTTAGTGTCATTAAGCATAGGCCATGTGTTTCCTAATATGAAAAATCAAATACTTATATATATCTAAGCAGCAAGCCCAAGTTTGCAAATCATACACATTCAAATCATACAATGTTATTCAAAAGGAAGGGAACATTTTTTAATATATTGGAAAAAATTTCATCATAACAAAGTTATGAAAGGAAAAATATTTTGAGATAAATGTAAAAACACGTTGTGAGATGTTTTCGTGTTGCATATAAAGTAAAGTGATCTATCTTGGAATGATTTCAACTTCTTGACAACTTTCATAATCGACTGCATATTTTTGTTACTTTTTATCGAAAATTCATTTGAAAAGACATTCACTCTTTTATAAGATATCTTAGAAATTTTCAATATAAAAACAAAAATCATTCAAACATTTGGATATTGGTGAGAAGTTTATATATATGAATGATGATCATGGAGGCAAATTGTGGTTGTTTCTACAAATATACATGTATGTATGTATTAGAGTGTAGAGTTTGTCTTCTTAAAAATACATAAAAGAGTAATGTTATTCATGATTAAATCTCCGAAACAAAAAAAGTCAAAAGAAAAAAAAATGAAAATGATAAAGAAAGAAAAATTACACATCCTTTTTGTTTTTAGTTATTTAGAAAAACTAAGAAAGTAAAATAAATGTTTAAAATCAATAATTCCCTTTATTTGGTTATTAAAAGAAAAATGGAAGGAAAAAATACTTTAAAAAAATTAGACAAACAACATCATTCATATGCATAATTCCACTTCTATTAGAACATTTTTGAATAGATTAGAAATAAATTTCATAGATAACAAAGTTATGAAAGGAAAAATATTTTGAGATAAATGTATAAACATATTAACAGAATTTTCCATGTTTTATATAAAGTAAAGTGATATTAATTTCTTGGAATAACTTCAAATCCTTGCTACCTTAAGATTCAATGACACATTTTCATTACATTTAATCTGAAATTCATTAGAAAGGACATTCACTCTTTTATAATATATCTTAGAACTTTCCAATAAAAAACGAATGTCATTTAAAAATTTGGATTTTGGTGAGAAGTTTGGAGTATATAGATATCAGATTGTGGTTGTTTGTACAGATACACATGTATGTATGTGCTAGGCTGTAGAGCTTGTCTCCTTAAAAATACAAAAAAAAAAGTAATGTTATTCATGATTAAATCTCCATAACTATGTGGGAATAGAAAAGTAGGAGAAAGATGAAAAAGATAAAGAAAGGAAAATACACATCTTTGTTATTTTTGGTTATTTAGAAAAACTAAGAAGAAAAATAAATGCTTAAAATCAATAATTCCCTTTCTTTGGTTATTGAAAGAAAAATGGAAGGAAAAAAAATACTTAAAAGGAATTATACAAACACCATCATGTGCATAATACCACTTCTATTAACTCACGGAGTTGCCTCCTTACATTGATAATTCTTGCTGTCACCAATGAATTAATAATTCCATGGACACCATCCATGGATAATCATATAATTGGCTCCAAGGACCTAAAAAATACTTACCTAAGTTTTACTAATTCACATGAAAAACATCTCTTCCATCCTAAACTTTCATTTACATGTCGACTTATTAAACATCCTAAAGTAGAATTTTCATTCAAATATAACTTTCTTTATGGAGGAGAAAAACAATATCACTTCATTCTCTATATTTTTGGTAGTAAAATAGCTTCAAAACCACTCACATCTAAACAAAATAATTTGTTTTAAAAAAAAAAAAAAAAGAAAGAAAGGAAAAAGAGACACATCATAATATGCATAAAAAATAAAAATAAAAACAAAAAGAAACTGCAAGCCCAATTAGACAAACAGGGAAGACAATCTTTCAATATATGTACTTTTTTTTTTTTTTTTACTTAATTTGCTTAAATGAGGACATTTGAGATAATTGAAGGTACTTTTATAATTGGCTTTATCTTATTGAGTTTTGATTTGAGTGAAATCTTCTTGTAGTAAATATTAATTCCGTATTCAAGTGATTTTTATGAGTTATGGCTTCAACATGTACATTGGTGCATAATTTCACACATTATCATTTCTTTTGTTTTGAAGAGACAATTAACCCAATTACACAGATACATGAGCAAAAATAATGAAAGACAAGATATTTTAACCTAGTTATAATAAGTGATTAATAGGGTCCATACATTTACGGAGTGCAGTAACACTCAAGAATCTACTAATCAAATGAAGATGAAAAGTTGTAAAAATAAAGGCTTCTCATAATTATGGGCACACTTTGATTTTTTCTCTCTCTAAAAAATGAAACTTTAAATCATAAGAGGGTTAAAATACAATAAGGGCAAACTAATCATTCAATATATATATAAATTGTCTACGTAACTTGATCCCAAATAGATCAACAAGGAGCTTAACCCCTGACATTCCTTGCATAGTGCAACATAACTAATTCAAACTTCACAATCCAATAGAGATTTCCTATATTATCTTGATTCTATAATTAATTTTAATCTCTAGATTATTAGATTTTGTGCCTTAATTTGATGGTATGACCTCTTCGATTGGTTAATGCATAAATTGGTTATTTAAATTATTTTAGTTTGATTTGAATGATGATTTGTTTCACTTAATTGTATTGTAGTAGCATACCCTTGATCTTGTGAGATGACATCGAGAAAGTCTAAAATTGGTTTAGATTTTGATGACGTAAGATAAGAGATATGATTTATGTGGATTTTTGAAGGATGATGTGCTCATTAGACCCTTACCCAAATCGGGAGCTATTTAAATTCCAAGGGACTTTTCTTTGGGGTCTCTTGTTTAAGTTGTTACAAAGTCGGAAAAAAAGGAAAAGATAAGAAAGTATAACAACTTGTGCACATATTTTCCACATTAGGCCCCATGGTTCTTACATATTTAAAATGTATATATAACAAATGAAATAAGCCTTGTAAGTGTTGATGATATAGGATATCAAGTTCGCCTTTCCCTATATATGGACATGAACATTCTTCTTATAGCACATGAGATTCATGGACTACATTTCACACTTTTTTAACCTAATATTAGCTCTGATACCATTAAAATTATCTATGTAAATATTATTGTTGTGGACTTATTTGTCTTTAGAGCTTTAAATCAATACATCAAGAAATACTAAATAAGTCTCGTATTACAAGTGTAGAAATTTCTCCTCCCAGGAAATATGGGATAGGATATTCACTTCACCTTATAAAAAAAAAAGGTACTTTCATATTTAATGCCTAACTATTCAATGGAAATGGTCTTGGGGACTTTAGACATAGGAATAGAGAAATGGGCATTGGTGTTTAATGAAATTAAGTCATTTTAATAGAGAGTGAGTTTGGCTTTCTTACCATGAGTTTGTGATTATATTCTTGGTTCATATATATTAATTGTGTATGCTTTGATCATGTTTAGTGAAATTTAGGACATTTTAATAAATGATGAGTTGCAATTTCATGAGCACATTCTTGATTCATAGAAACTATATGTGTGTGTGTGTGTGTGTGTGATTTTTTTGCTATAGAGAGTTTTGTGTGTTATTTCTGTTACACGCCCACAACACTCGCAAGACCCATTTCACAAAATGGGTATCAATCTTCATTAGTTGTGGGATTTTATCTAAGGTGGTCCAATAGCTCTAACCAAGTCTTCCACATTCCCTACAATCCAAAAATGCGACCCACAACTGTTTTGAAATGGTGGCAACAACAATGATGTGGTTTTGATGGGAAGCCACAACTCTAAATATATCATTTTGGTCTCTGAACTCATCTCTTAAGATTTTCTTCAGTACTACACTATCTTTCGTGAGAAATTAGAGTTTGGAAGAGCCAAAACTTGCAGCAAAACAGTGAGTATAATAAATCAAACACCAATGGTTGGAGGTAATAGTCGATCCTAAATTTCTTCAGTTTTCAATTTGTATGATTTGTTTTCATCCACATTAGATTGTGTGTATGTTTTACATTTGGTATCAAAGCATCTTTTTTGCCTCTACCTTGGTATTATTTTGTTGTTTTTGGAATTTAATTTCTAACATTCACCCCACTGTCCAAAGTTTTTTATTTTTTTTTATGCCAATGGGATTTATATAATATTCAACCATTTTATTTTAAATATCAGTTTTGGCATTAAAAAAAAAAAAACAAACTAAGTTTCAGTCGAGTTGAAATTGACCTGTCTATGATTGAAGATGATGTAGGGGTTTTCTAAAAATACCCTTTATCTATTTTGTTGTTTTGGAGAGTTAATGGAGGTGGGTCTTCATTGTATAGGTTGCCATCGAGTTTTGTTGGAATGCCTTCAAGTTTTTTATCGCCATCCTCTGAACTCATCCTAGCCATCTTCGTTGAGTGGTGTTGGATTGGGTGGTCCTTGTGTTTTTGCCCACTCAAGAGGGCCCAATGCGGCAGGCTATAGCGAATTGGGCAGAGCTAGAGGTTTGGGAGGTGTTGCTGGGGCATTAGGAGATTCGATTCTGGTGGTTAAATTGTAGATGTGTCCTCCATAATGTTTAGAAGAACTGCAATTTGCAAAGATTATTCTCTTATTCATTGCTCAAAATTATTTAAAAATGACATGGATTAATATTTCATTACTCAAAACCCAATTCACAATTAGAAAATGAGATGTTAATATAAAAGAGCTTATTTGTTGAAAGCCTAAAGATGACCCTTAACACATTAAGGGTCGTGAAAGTTCAGTGTTGGAAACTCCAATTAAAAAAAAAATGTGCAAAATTTATTATGTGGATTTTATACATGCCAATATGGTTAATTTTTGCTAATTTGTATGTTTGTATTATTCATGTCAATATTATGTTGGTACAATTTATTTAAGTTATTGTATATGTAAATTTATAGCCTTATTTGCATGCAATATTGCCTAAATTGTGCTAGATAAATTATAGTTATAACATATAATTTTAGTTAAAATTATTTAGCACGTTAAGATTCATAAAATGTTCACAAATTAATTAAAATAATTATTTAGGGTGAACAATTAAGTTATGAATAATTCATAAACAATTTTGTGGTTTCCTATTATGTTACTGCATAATTATTCTTAGGTATTAAGCAGAGCCTAAAATATAGTTTTTAATGTCTAGTGTACCATATAATTTTAAATAATTAAGGAGTAGCCACAACATCTTTAATTATATAAAATTATATATTAAGTGGATAACAATCATATAATGAACATTAATTGTAATTAATTATATAAATATAACGATTTTACCCTACAAAGATTTTATTATGTTTATATAATTAATTAGGATAAAATATTCAAATTAGTTTTTCCTAATTTACCCACATGAGTTAGGAAGAATTAATTTAATAGTTTATCATAAAGTTTAAAGATAGAAGATATCAAACTATAATCATAATAAACATTAAAATTATGAATTCAGTAAAAATAGTTTGATAAAATCTATCATAAAGATAATGAATCTGATTGAATTAGAGATTTGACCCACAGACAATTTTTAATAAAATTAGATTCAAATTTTAAGCATGTTTTACATTGGTAAAACATGTATTTATTTAAAGCCCCAAATATTAATAATCTTGTAATCTTTTTGCATAGTTTTACCTAGTATTTCTGATATTTGTTATGAGGTCCCCGAACTTAGGGGAGATAACTTTAAGATTTGGAAGGAGAAAGTTCTTCTTCAATTAGAGTGCATGGACATAGACTATGCCATTAGGAAAGATGAACCACCTAAGATCATTAATACCAGCACACCTGATCAAATTATATTGTACAAACGTTGGGAGAAATCCAATCGTCTCAGTGTGATGTATATTAAGACTAAGATTAGTGTTGGTATACATGGTTCAATCGAGCAACACGAGAATGTCTGCGAATTGCTAAAGGCTATTGGCAAGCAATTCGTCACTTCAAATAAAGCCTTGGCGAGCACCCTAATTATGAGTTCACATCCCTGAAGCTCACCGGTATAAAAGGTGTACGCAAACACATCATAGAAATGAAGGATGTAGTGGCTCAATTGAAAAAGCTCGAGGTAGAAATGTTTAAATCCTTCTTGGTGTACTTTATCCTCAACACTCTTCCGCCTCAGTATGGACCTTTCAAAATCTCTTACAACACACATAAGGATAAGTGGTCTATCAATGAATTGATGACCATGTGTGTTCAAGAGGAAAAACGGTTAATGATAGAGCAAAGAGAAAGTGTCATGCTGGTAACGCAAAAGAAAGAAAAATCTCAGGCCAATCAGAAAGGGAAGCATCAAATTCCTCCCTAAGCTGACATTAAGAAAGACAAAAAGTGTTTCTTCTATAAAAAGAAAGGACATGTGAAGAAGAAATGTCTAAAATTCCAAAAATGGTTTGAGAAGAAAGGTAACCCTACCTCGTTTGTTTATTATGAATCTAATATGGTTAACATAAATACCAACACATGGTGGATTGATTCTAGATCTACAATCTACATTTCAAATTTCTTGTAGGGTATGCCAAACCTAAGGAAGCTAGTGAGAAGTAAGCAATTCATCTCATTTGGAAACAAGATGGGCTCGCATGTGGAAGCAATAGGGACGTGTTATTTAACCTTAGATGGTGGTTTTATTTTAGAATTGAAAAGGACCTTTTATGTACCAAGTTTCTCACGAAACTTGATTTTAGTTTTTAGACTTGTACATTTTGGATATTCCTTTCATTTTTCATAAACATCTTTCAATTTGACTTATAAATCTAATTATGTTAGGAATGGTATTTTGTATGATGGTCTTTATCACATATTCTTACAAAATGATACCACTTATAATTCATTACATGTGCAAACTGGCATTAAGAGATGTGTTGTAAATGAGGATTCCTCTATATTATGGCATCGGAGATTAAGTCATATCTCCATAGATAGAATCAAAAGATTGGTAAATGATGGGGTACTTAGTACTCTAGACTTTACTGACTTTGAGACTTGTGTGGATTGTATTTAAAGAAAGCAAACCAACAAGTCAAAGAAATGTGCTACTAGGAGTTTTTCCTTATTAGAGATCATACATACTAATATATGTAGTCTAGACATGGACTCTCATGTTCAGAAATACTCCATCTCTTTCATAGATGATCACTCACAATACATGTATCTCTACATGCTTCACAACAAAAAGGAAGCATTAGATGCCTTTAAGGTTTTCAAGGCAAAAGTAGAGAAACAATGCGGTAAACAAATTAAGATCGTGAGATCAGATAGAGGTGGAGAATATTATGGTAGATACATGGAAGCTGGACAAGCACCTGGGCCATTTAAGAAGTTTCTTCAAGAGCATGGGATTGTTGCCCAATACACCATGTCTGGTTCTCCAGACCAAAATGGTGTAACAAAGAGAAAAAAACCGAACTTTATTGGACATGGTGAGGAGTATGCTGAGCAGCTCAAAACTTTCTAGATTCTTATGGACTGAAGCTGATTACTACCAAAAAGTTCTATTTTGTAGACCTAATTATAATGGTTTTAAGCACCTTTGTGTAGTAATCATATTCATTTAACCCAATTAATTCATTAAGGTCCTTAGTAATTGGTTTTAACCATTTTGTGGCAAGTTTACATGTTTTTATCAGCTTATGAATCAATTCAAGCATGCCAAATGATGGAGGAGCTACTTGGACAAGTTAAAGCAAGGATTTTGGAAGCTCAAATTCATAAAGAACCAAGCTTTGGAGCTCCATAGCCCTTTGTCAAAGTCGTTCAAAGTATGCAAGGAAAGAACAATGGAGAAGAGGAAAACAGAGGACAGCAGCTGCAGTCTTCTTTCGCACTTTTGGAGCACTTCCCGAAGTCCATTTTCTACATGCTATATACCATTTCAAAGCTCAGGAAGTCAAAAATCCAACGCTTCAAACCATGTACGATTTGGAGCTGAAATGAGGAAGATATGGCCTTCGGAAGACAACTGCATCAAACCTTGCGAAATTTTCGCAAGGTGAATTTCTCCTTGCGAAATTTCGCAAGGGGATTTTCCTCATGGTGCGAAATTTTGCCATTTCGCACCATGAAGAACCACCTTGTGAAATTTCGCAAGGAGGATTTAGGCACATTGCAAAATGCCAAATTTTCGCAAGGTGGCTTTTCACCTTGCGAAATTTGGACCCTTCATCTTTCCCCTTGCGAAAATTTGGACGCTGTTGATGATATTCCACTGCCGGTTCTCCAAGATATTTTGCTTGATTTTTAGCCTTGTAAATACCTATTTTACCCTTGTAATCAACCAATGAAAAGGTTGCTTTTGTAATAGCTCTTGTAATTTAGCTTTTTATTGTCTTTAAATAGAGGTGAAGAGCCTCAGACATCAAATCTTGTAACCTGTAACTTTATAAGTTATAAGAGCACTTTTGTTCATACGCTTCTTTTCTCTTTTCTTTCTCATTTTCTTAGTAGCCAAACATCCTTGAGAGGATGAAATCCCCAAGGATGAGAGACTAAAACCTTTTAGTTTTCTTGAAGTAATGGATGCCATGTGAAGCTCCCGTGTCAGGATGGAGATTTCCAAGCCATAAATGTAAGTAGCTGAGCGTCATAAATGTTTTCATTCAAAGTAAAGCTTTTAATCCTCTGACTTGCTTTGAATGGCCAATACTTGATAACCTTTTGGTCTCAGTGGATTCTTATTGTTAGATCCACTGACGTTCATTAGTTATCTCCTACGAGCCATTGTATTGCAAGTCGAGGAGATGACCTATATCAATAAAAGAGCATTTATGAGGTTCAGCTACCCTTTTTGTAAGTTTTCAAGGACTAAAACTCAGTTGTTAAACTCATACCGGTTCGGGAAGTAAGCATCACCTTAGTTGCTTCCCCAACTCGAGGTGAAAGTCCCAAAATCTCCATTTTTACACAGTGAGTTAAGCATGGCTATCCAAAGCTTTAAGAAACTTCTTTTCCATCTTTTAACCTATTTTCATGTTAGTTTAGTTTACAACACCTTCATCTTTTTATGTTTTCATCTTAACCTAATTTTTATTAAGAAAAGTTCACTCCATCCTCCGAACTTCACCAGTTAAAGTAAAAACCCTTCCCAGTGTTCGATCCTAGAGCCACTATGCTATAGTAGCTTTGCTACTTTAGTGTAAGGACCTTAGGTATAAATTTTGTTGATACCCTTACATGCCAAGCTACCAAGAGTCGGGTTATCAAATGGCGCCGCTGCCGGGAAAGGTGCTACTTCACTGTGAATACATCAGCCGGAGGTAACTTGTGAGACTTCTCATGAGTAAGGTGAATTCTATCTCATCTTTCATTTACTAGCTTTTTATTTTAGTTTTAGAGCATTTTTAACTTAGTTTAGATAAGTTTCTTTTAGCTTTTAACTTTCATTTTTAGTTTATTTTTCATACTCTGTTTTTCCTTCTGCATGCTCTGTTTTTTTCTTCTTTTTCTTTGTTTTGTTTATTTGTTTTGTTCCAGTTGAATCCGTGCATGCCCTATTGGATTAGAGACCAGAGGGAAGGTTGGTGCGGATAGAGACTCCACGAGCTACTGAATTAGAGATTATTTTGGAAGTCATGGAGAATCAGCCAGAGGATCAACATTCACAACACGGGCAGGGGAATGATCCGAACTTGTATAGGTCCATGAGGGACAAGATGCACCCTCCGAGGATGAGTGCACCATCTTGCATCATTCCTCCTACAGAGCAATTGATTATAAGGCCACACATCGTACCTCTGCTTCCTACTTTCCATGGGATGGAAAGTGAAAATATATATGCGCACATAAAGGAATTCGAAGATGTGTGCAATACTTTTCAAGAAAGGGGAACAGCTATTGAGCTTATGAGGTTGAAGCTCTTTCCATTCACATTAAAAGAAAAAGCCAAGATATGGCTCAATTCTTTGAGGCCGAGAAGCATAAGAACATGGACAAAACTTCAAGCTGATTTTTTGAAGAAGTTTNGCCAAGCTACCAAGAGTCGGGTTATCAGAAGCACTTAAGACGACAATGTATATATTAAACCGAGTTCCAACCAAGGTCATCCCAAAGACGCCATTTGAGTAATGGAAAGGCTGGAAACCGAGTTTACGACATATGCACGTTTGGGAATGCTCATCTGAAGTTAGAATTTATAATCCGCAAGAGAATAAACTAGACCCAAGGACTATAAGTGGGTATTTCATTAGATATGCTAAAAGGTCTAAGGGGTACAGATTTTACTATCCATCTCATGACACTAGGATTGTGGAATCAATAAATGCTAAATTTCTTGAATATGACTTGGTCAATGGGAGCGATCAATTCAAAAACATAGTTTCTAATATTGATAATACAGATTCATAACCTTCCACTTCGAGTGATAAATTGTTTGTTGTTCATAACACCTCTCAAGTTCAAACGGGTGTAGAACAAACAATTGCTGAAGTTCAACCAATCACTCAAGACCAACCAGTCATTGAAGTTCCACAAGCTGTTGACAACATTTCAGTAAATCAAGTTGATCAGGAGTTGTCTGACACTTCTAAACAACAAGTTGAACCTCATACTTCCCTAAAAGATAATGGTGCAACCTTAAAAAGGTCTACTCGAAGAGGTCAGCAATTCCTAGTGATTATGTAGTGTATCTACAAGAATCTGACTACAATATAGGAGCCGAAAATGATCCCAAATCTTTTTCACAAGTCATGAATTGCAAAGAATGATAATTATGGTACAATGCCATGAGGGATGAGATGAGTTCCATGAGATGCAACGATGTTTGGGACTTTGTTAAGTTGCCCAATTGTGAAAAAACCATTGGTTGTAAATGGGTCTTTAAGACAAAAAAAGACTCATTAGGCAACATTGAAATATTCAAGGCCAGACTTGTTGCAAAGGGGTTCACTTAGAAAGAAGGAATCGATTACACAAAGACCTTCTCTCCTGTATCTAAGAAAGATTCCTTATGCATTATATTGGCATTAGTAGCCCACTATGATTTGGAGTTGCAACAAATGGATGTGAAAACTACATTTCTTAATGGAGAGCTAGAGGAGGAGGTTTACATGAAACAACCTGAAGGATTTCCCTCTAGTGATAGTGAGCAATTGGTTTGGAAGCTCAAGAAATCTATAGATAGTTTAAAATAAGCATCCCGCCAATGGTATTTAAAATTCCATAATGTAATTTCTTCATAAGGTTTTGTAGAAATGTTATGGATCAATGCATATACCTTAAGGTCAGTGGGAGTAAAGTCTGTTTTCTTATTTCATACGTGGATGACATCTTACTTGCAACCAATGATAAGGGTTTACTTCATGAGGTGAAACAATTCCTCTCTAAAATTTTTGACATGAATGATATGGGTGAGGCATCTTATGTCATTAGCATTAAGATCCATAGAGACAGATTTTGAGGTATCTTAAGTCTATCTCAGGAAACCTATATCAATAAAGTTTTAGAAAGATTTCAGATGAAGGATTGTTCACCTAGTGTTTCTCACATAGTGAAGGGTGATAAGTTCAATTTGAACCAATGCCTGAAAAACGATCTTGAGAGGGAACAGATGAAGAACATTCCATATGCTTCTGCAGTCAGAAGTCTGATGTATGCTCAGGTCTGCATAAGGCCTAACATTACATTTGCTTTGGGAATGATAGGACGATATTAGAGTAACCTAGGTTTGGACCACTATAGCACTGCAAAGAAAGTGATGAGATATCTTCAAGGAACCAAAGACTACAAGCTTATGTACAGACGGACAAGCAATTTAGAGGTTGTTGGCAACTCAGATTCAGACTTTGTTGGTTGTGTTGATTTGCATAAATCAACATCTGGATACATTTTTATATTGGCCGGTGGAGCTATATCTTGGAAGAGCGTTAAGCAGACCTTGACTGTTACTTCTACTATGGAAACTGAGTTCATATCCTGTTTTGAGGCTACTTCGCATGGTGTATGGCTTAAGAGTTTCATTTCCGGGCTTAGAATTATGGATTCTATATCTAGACCATTGAGTATATATTGTTAGAATTCAACTGTTGTCTTTATGGCAAAGAACAATAAAAGTGGAATTCAAAGCAAGCACGTCGGCATTAAGTATCTAGCCATTAGAGAACGTGTTAAAGAAAATAAAGTGGTTATTGAGCACATTAGCACTGAATTGATGATCGCTAATCCTTTGACTAAGGGCATGCCACCGTTGAAATTCAAGGATCATGTAGTGAACATGGGACTTAGTTCTCTTATGTAGTTTCCATTGTGCAAACTCTTATTATGATGTTTTCTCATACTGATGTGCACCTTTATTTAATTTTGAGAAAATTTAACTTCATTGGACCAAGAATGAATATAGGGTTTATTCATTCAGTAATATTGCCACATAAAGTATAATGTTAAGAAACAAATACACTATAATACATGGAAGGTAACACTCATTATATAGAGAACTTATCACCATGATTCATGTATTTGTTACTTAATGCGGATAATTGATGGATTAAGATGAGACATTAGGTTAAAGGTGTAGACCAAGTGGGAGAATGTTATTTCTGTTATATGCCTACAACACCCATAAGACCCGTTTCACAAAATGGGTATCAATCTCCATTAGTTGTGGGAGTTTATCTGAGGTGGTTCAACACCTCTAACCAAGTCTTCCACATTCCCTACAATCTAGGAACGTACCCACAACTGTTTTGAAATGGTGGCAACGGAAACGACGTGGTTTGATAGGAAGCCACAACTTTAAATATATCATTTTGGTCCCCGAACTCGTCTCTTAAGATTTTCTTCAGTACTACACTATCTTCTGTGAGATATTAGAGTTTGGAAAAGCCAAAACTTGTAGCAAAATAGTGAGTATAATAAATCAAACACCAATGGCTGGAGGTAATAGCCGATCCTAAATTTCTTCAGTTTTCGATTTGTATGATTTGTTTTCATCCACATTGGATTGTGTATATGTTTTACATTGTGAGCATATTCTTGATTCATAAAAACTATGAGTGGCTTTGGTGTTCCACAAAATTTATGACTTTCCTACCATGAGAAGCTTTTATGAGTATATTCTTGATTCATAGGAACTCCACATGCTTGTGTGTCTATATATGTATGTGTGCATGCGCCAGCGTGTATGCACACTTGTGTGTGTGGCTTTAGTGTTTAGTATAATTTAAGCTATTTTAATAAAAGGTGAGTTTGATTTCACTACCATGCGGAGCTTTGTGAGTATACTCTTGATTTATAAAACCTATGTATGTGAACAAAATTTATTTAATTTAAAAAAGGGTAAGTTTGACTTTCCTAACATGAGGAGGCTTGTGAGCGTACTCTTCATTTGTAGAAACTATGTGTGTAAACTTTATGTTATTTTAATAAAGGAAAAGTTTGATTATCCTACCTTGAGGAGGCTTGTGAGTGTACTCTTGATTTATAGAAATTATGTGTGTACATGCACATGTGTGTCTACGTATGTGTGTTTTAAGGGGAAAATAGGTAGTCTATTTGTATGTGTATATGTGCATGTCTGTGTGTGTGTTTTACGGGGGAAGATAGGTAGTCCTTGTGAGTGTATTCTTGATTCATAAAAACTATGCATGTGTGTGTGTAAAATTCGATAATTTGTGTAGAGAAAATTGGATTATAAGACACAATAGTAAGAAAGACTAGTCAACAAAATGGTCTAGTACTAGAATGAATGAATAGAACCTTACTAAATAGGGTGTGATGTATGTTATATGGTTCTAACTTTGCAAAGTATTCTTGGGGAGAGGCTATTACAACAGCATGTTATCTCATTAATAGGATTCCATCCAGTGCTATAGGGTTTAAAACACCTGAGGAAGTTTGGGAAGGAAAACCATCTAGTTATGGCTATCTCAAGGTTTTTGGATGTACCATGCGCCTATGCAAATGAGAGTGAGGGGAATCTTGAACCAAGGTTTGTTAAGTGTGTTTTTATATGGTACTTTGAGGAAGTCAAAGGCTATAGGTTATGGGTTAGAGATGTACTTGGTTTAAAGATAATTGTTAGCAAGCATGTATCATTTAATTAATGAAAATGAAATGTATGCAAAGACTAACAATGTATGTGGAGAAAATTCAAGTGAAAATACAAAAGACAAATTTCAATTTGATCAAGAGTATTTTGAGTTTGAGGTGGAGCCTCCAACCTAACATGTTAAAGAAGATTAAGAATTTCCTACTGGTCAAGAAAGTGGTAGAGATGTAGAAATACAAGATATAGTGGAACACACTGATTTTAAAAGAGTTCCTAGTATGTAGAAAAGTGTTATAGATTATTAGCTCTCGATAAATAAAGAAAGAGGAAAAACAAAGCCTCCTAAAAGGTTTGGGCATGTTGATCTACAAGATTATGCTCTTATGACAACTTTGGAATGTGATGAAAGTGAGTCTCACTTATACTAAAGCAATAAACAACAAGGACTCAAGTAAATGGCTTACTGCCATGATAGAAGAGTGTGGATCTCTTTAGAGGAACCAAACTTAGGTGTTAGTAGCTAGAAAAGAAAATCAGAGGCTTGTTACTTGTAAATGGATCTTTAAAAGGAAAAATAAGTGCAACTAAAAATGAGCCTATGAGGTATAAAGCTAGACTTGTAGCTAGAGGGTATACTTAAAAGAAAGGGGTGGATTATATATGGGTATTTTTACTCGTTGTTAAACACATCTCCATTAGAATATTGATGGCTTTGGTAGCACAACTTGATTCGGAAACGAAGCAGTTAGATGTTAAAATTGTTTTTCTTCATGGAGATCTAGAGAGGGATTCTAATAACTCGACTTGAAGGTTTTGAAATGCTTGGAAAAAAGCATATGGTGTGCTTGTTAAAGAAGTCCTTATATGGCTTAAGCAATCATCTTGCTACTGGTATAAAAAGTATAACACTTATGTATTGAATATAAGATTTAATAAGAGTAGTTTTGATGGCTGTTTTTATTATAAATTCTTCGGTGGATGTTTGAAGATGTTCTTAATCATCTATGTAGATGATATGTTGTTGGCTAGTGAAAACAAGCAAGAAATTTAGGAATTAAAGGAAAAGTTGAAAGCTAAATTTGACATAAAAGAGTTAGGAGCTACTAGAAAGATACTTGGAATGAAAATAGTAAGGAATAGGAACGAAAGGAAACTAAGATTGTCACAGAAGGGGTATCTTGAGAAAGTGTACAAAGATTCTTAATGGCTGAGGCGAAACTAGCTTTGTACCCTTAGCAAGTCATTTTAAGTTGTCAGTGGCTCATTGTCCAAGTACTAATGATCAAAAAAAGGATATGGCTTTGGTACCATATGTCAATGCCATTGGATCTTTAATGTATGCAATAGTTTGTTCAAGGCTAAATATGGCTTATGTTGTAAGTATGTTGAGTAGATATATGGTCAATCTTGACAGGAAGCATTGGGAATGAGTAAAGTGGTTACTCAAGGGTGTTAAAGGATCACTTGATGTGGAATTTAATTTTGGATCATTATCGAGGAGAATAGAAGTAGAAAGGTTTGTACATCATGATTTTGCAGGAGATTTAGACAAAAGGAGATCAACTACAGGCTATGTTTTTATTCTTTGTGGAGGTCCTATAAGTTGAAAGTTACATTGTCAACAACAAATCAAGTCATAATATGTTGCTACTATATAAGTTATGAAATAAGCTCTTTGGTTGTAAGGGTTATTGAGAGACTTGAATGAAAGAAAGGGAAATGGTGGTGTATTCTAACAATTAAAGGGGATATAGCTTTGTAAAAATCCATCATTTCATGATAGGACTAAACACATGAATGTGAGGTATCATTTTATCATAAACATGGTGTGTTCAAGAGAAGTGAAACTGGAGAAAGTTTCCATTGAAGACAATCCTATAGACATTGCAACAAAAGTTCTACATTTGAACAACTTTAGGCAATATATAAAATTGCTTCAAATGATTGAAGTCTTGTAGCTGATGTTTGAGTCATCTCAGAGAGTTACACATATGAAGTTTGAACTAAGGTGGAAATTATGAAGAGTTATGTTTCAAACTAATAATCCACGTCAGCCTAAATTGATTACAATTTAACTAACTTGTTAGGAATTAGTTTTTGCATCTAGAATGAACATTTTCCAAATATTTTATGGATTGGAAGAGAGAGTTAGACAAAGACAGAAATGGAGAGGAAAGTTTTTGTATACCACCAATACCAACATGAGTTTACACTCAAGAAAGATGTTTGATATGTAGACAATAAGTAATAATGTCCAATTACTTTTAGAATCTTCAAGTGATTGTTTCAATTGGTATTTGGTACCTTTCTAACTCACTAATCAACAATACTCCAGCAGCTTTTTAAAATTGTGAGTATTTCTTAAGGGTGTAATAGGTTATTTGAATTAGTGGAACTAGGAGATGATCTTAGATGGTGGGTGTAAGTTCATCTTGAGCCCAACCACAGTAAATTTCTAGTGTGTAGATTTGTTTTCTAGTGTTTGTTCTTGATAAATTGTATTCGAATCTTATTGGTGTATGTTTGATAAGTTCTTAAGTTTTATTAAGGACTGGATTTCTTAACAGTGGCATTCATTAAAATTCTACTAATTATTTAAGCCAAAGCCCTTTTTCATACAAAAATTAACATGATAAAAAAAAAATGCCAGTGCAAGATAGCATATTTTTAAAGTCGTGTTGTGTTATGGAAAACTAGAGTAAAAAGTTATATCATTTATAGGCTCTAAGCATTATGTCTTTAGTTATTGGTTTGCCCTTTTGGAATGCATATTTACAAAGACAATGAACATCAAAATTCATCTTACATGGGCCAATAGCTAGATTTGCTTTGCAAAGTTGGTTAACTATGATAACTTTTAGGTACGCCCTAAACTTTTTCAATTGTGGTGGCTTAGGAGAGAGGAAAACTTTATTCTAACTTCAGGACATGTAGTGGAAGAAAATGGGCTTTATGGGAGTTGGTCGAAAAAAAATAGTGAGATAGCTACCATGAAGGGATCCCCAAGATTCATGTTGGCTAAGAAGATTTTATCTTTGAAGATAAAGGCTAAAAAAAACTAGGATATTGAATGATCTAAAAAGATAAGGAATTCATATGGAGAGGTTAAGGATCAATGGAGTTGAGTACTAAAGTAGAAGATATCAAGTAGGGGTTGATTAGCCATACTTCTATACTGAAACAATGCAATGAAGACCTAGAGTAGTACATGGATTGGACTTTGGCTATTTTAATGCCACATTTTTTTTAATTCAATAAAAATTGGAATCTAACATAGTTAGAATAACTAAAAATAATATTTTTTTGAAAAAGCACATGTCAATGAAGATTTATTTAAATTAAACCATGTTTTGTGAGTAAATAAAATTATTATTGTACTTTCAATCTTTGAGTTTTTTTTTTTTTTATGTTGGGCATAGAGTATTAAGACAAACTTTAACAAAATTAACAGAAAAATGGACGTTAATTATTCCTAAAAGTAATATAAATTTTAAGTATAGGTATGAAGTATGTGTACAAACCAAGTAGCATACCAAAGTGTTAGCCCAAGGGTTCTCCTAATCAAGTTTTGATGATAACAAACCATGGTTAAGTTACTATTTGGTTTGAATTGTAAAGAATATCAGGTATTAATTTGAAAATTCATCAAATGAAGTAATGGATATAAGATCAAGACATTTGGAAGACCTTCAATCATAGGAAACAAATGTAAGATGAATGCATGGGTGCACTTAGGTTTTACATATCATTTCATGCATCTTTGAAAACACAGTTTATTCTTTAAAATTACAATTTCATTAAAACCCGAGTTTTATCAAATGTACCTTAGGCAAAACGTTTCAAAATTGGCATATTTAGTTACCTAAAGACCTTGCCTAAGTATTAGAAAAGAAAAGAACCAAAAAAGATAGGTTTTCGATGCCAAATGGCCAAATCGATTGAGGCACTAGCCAATCGGCCAGGGTACTGGTCGACCGGTTCCCCTTGTCCGATCGAGGAGTGCTAAAAACACTCTCTTTCTCATTCAGTAGCCTTCCTTTCTCGGTTGAGGTATCCTCCTTCCTGGTCGACCTCCGATCAAGGTCCTATTGAAGTAACAGTAACCTGCCAAAACATTAAATGCTCTAATAGCTAGTGAACTGGTCGACCCCCAGCTCAACCGATTGAAGCTACTTTTTGTTTTTCTTGGCTCCCGAGGTTAGAAACTATAAATTGAGAGCTCCACTTCATTTATGATATAGAGAACACTTACATTTAATTGTCTACCCACTGGTTCTTGCCTTAAAAGCTCTCATTTCTTTCTTGGTGCATTAAATCTTCACTTTCATATCATTTAGTGCACCCTTGTGAGTCATCCTAGCTTTGATTTGTATTTGAGCCATTATTGAGCTAGGTTGAGAAAAGATCATTCTTGCAAATTGAGTGTTAGAGCCTTCAAGTGAGTTGAATCTTGAAGAGATTGTGTAAGAACCCATTAGAGCCAGAATCCAAATGTAAAGGAGATTAGAAGCTTAGTTGAAGTTTCAAGATAGTGGAACCCTCACTCGGTTAGGAGATTGAGAAGAGTGGACGTAGGCAAGGAAGTGTCGAGTCATTATAAAATCTAAGTTTGAGTTCTCTAACTCTATTCTCTTTATATTTGCTTCTATTGTGCTTGAATTTATTGTGTTGAAAAAGATTTTGAAAAACCCAATTCACCCCCCTCTTGGGTGTTTTTCTCATTTAAGATTAGCCTTTATTTTCTCACAAAGCTTTAAGTCTTTATTGAAAGTATACAAGTTCTAGAATTGATACATAATGATGTTTGTGATTCTCATACACCTCTAATTAGGGTTGGGAAGATATACCTTTTTTATTTTTTGTGAAGAACATGGAATAATACACCAAGTTATAAATGAACCCTACTCACCTCAATCTAATACTACAATATTACTAATTTGTTTTAATAAATTTAGTAACCTTATTTTCCTTTTAGTTCTTGGAAATTTTGAAAGAAAAGTACATAAATAATAGAATATTATTTTAAAATCCATAAAGTTTGTAATTAAATATTACTTTCAATTTTTTTTTCCTTTTCTATGTTTGGTTCTAGGAAAGTACTAAGGAAAGAAAAAAATGTCAAGGAAAATGGTTTTCTTATATTTGGTTTTTCCATGAAAAGTACAAAACAAAATCAAATATAATTATAATTTATAAAAAAAAAAAGTTATATATTTTTAAATTATTTAATCCTTATATAATAGAGGGAAATAAGTAAAATGAGTCTGAAGAAGCATGAAAAAATAATTTATTAAGTTTCAACCTAATTTTTATTTTCCTTTAATTATTCTTTCTTTCTACTTTTCCTTTTTGTTTTCTTTGCCTCATTTTTTGGGAACCAAACATAACCTTAAGGGAGCAAGAGATTTTGGAAAGCTAGCTAGACACCAATGACAATGAAAAATAATAATGAGAGAAAGAGGATTAGATATTCCAATTCATTAACTTACATTTCATTTGGATCCACTTTTCTTTTGAATAAAAATTTGTATATAGTTACTTCTATATAAAATGAAAGAATTAACTTTTATATAAAAGGAAGAGGCATATATATTATAATCTTAGAAATTGTTATCAAAATTTTTAAAATTTGAGATAGTAAATTTTTTTAATTATCATATGTTTTAAACAAAATTTGAAATTCATCCTCTTTCTAGAATAATTCTCTATTATTTCAATAAAAGTCCCTACATTTTATGTAAAAGTTACAATTATTTTCTTTCTTTTTTAAAATAAAATAAGTTTTTCCAAATTGCATATTTACTAGTAATAATGATTTTATTATCGGTTTTTCAAAAGACTACTATTTTTAAAGGAGATAATTTAATTAAATGGAACTGAAAAAATAAATTATAGCATTATGTAGTATGTTACGTAAGAAAAGCTATATATTAAAAAAAAATGGCTTTACTTGTATGCATTTTCGAAGATTGAGAAGAAAAATGACATAAATTAACATACAAATTAACCTCTTTTATGTATGAAATTAAGTTATAAAACCCATTACCTAGAGAAATGTCCTAATAGAGAATCAAATAATTAACAAAACAAAAAAGGAAAAATAAAAATTCATTACTATACCAAAACTTGTCAAAGAAAATTCTAAATAGAAGGATGATATAGAACTTTTACAAAAAATTGCAACTTTTTAAAAATAGCATATCCAATGAGATTATCATTTATCATTGAGTGTTAGGGTTCTTCCAACAGCTAATTAAAATTTAAGGACATAAATAAAATAAATTTGCAACAAAAAGATAACCCTATGGTAACCTACTAAATATTTTATACCATGAAACACATGTAAACAACATTCTAAATTTCTATTCCCACAGATATTTGTTCTCATAAATTGAGTTGACAAAGTTTACTACTATAACATGAGAGGAAGAAAATAAATTTGTCAACTTTGAACTACCAACAGTGCAAAATTAAACAAATTTTGAGTGCGTCAATCTAGAAAAGATTAAGTACACTCAATTGTTCGTGAGCAAAGTGATGTTATTTTCTAAAATATACATTTCAAGCAATCTGCCCTACAAATACAATACAAAAAAAAAAAAATCTTTCATTTTATTAAAATTAAAAAAAAAAAAAAAAAAAAAAGTTCCAAGGGTTGTTGTAATTTGTTAACATTTTAGAATATTCATGCATCTTCACTCATAGTTCTAGGGTTTGGTTTGAATTTTACTCTAAATATGAACCTTTGATTCTTTTAATTTTTCTATTCTATAATTTAGATTTTCAAATTGAATATGACCTGAGCTTATTGATCCCCTAGTACATGGTATAGATTCAAGTAGAGTTTATGGATGTATATTTTTTGACTACGTAATTCAATTTAAGTTATAATGGTGAGAACTAATCATGTGGATTTATACGAGGAAGAAGGGCTTAGTAGACAATATTCCACTATCAACATTGGCTTATATTATTAGCAAAGGTTACTGTCATTGATCAAGATGTTAACATAGGCTTAAGATACGTTGACAACATCCTATTATCACCATAGGAATACGTTAATGTCCCAGAGTGGTCAATGCAGGTTAACATTGATGTTTTATTGTCGATATAGGTCTTCTTGTTAACACATGGTCAATGTAGGCCTTCTTGTTAACACCTATATTTTCTTGTGAAGATAGGTTTTTATTGCTTTTTTTTTTCCTACATGATTACTATCAAGAAATGAGTTAAGCCAAAATAATATATTATTATTTTAATTTCTTAACATGTTAACTCAACCACATAAATGTTATATCATTGGTTAATAACTAATTTTCGTTCTCAATAAATTAATATATGAAATTGAGTGCTTTCATAAAAATAATTCTTATACTTAATAAATTATTTACATATAATATTGTAACTTAAACTAAATTAACTATGTATAATAAGCACCTCCTCCTTGCAAAGATATAAAATCTCGATCTCCAAAATTTAATCGATCTGATTCATATTTATATGAACAAGAAAAATACAATATAATTATAACTAATTATTTTAGTATCATAATGAAAGCATAGGAATGCCCAATATAAACTTCAATTTTTATTACAAAAATAGAATCATAATTAATTATTTTGGTATAAAATGAAATATTTCAAAGCAAACATAACGAAACAAAAGCAAATCCTTTTGGTATCACGGAGAACGCAACATCACAATGTAAACTTCAATTTTCATTACATGACGTAGGAAAGACCATAAAAATGATAGGCAACAAAACCAAAGCTAAAATAGGAGATCCGCAACAAAAAAACCATTACAAGCAACACAAAACACAAATATTGACACATAATAAACTCAAAACAAACGACCACCCCCATAGCCAAAATCAAAGCTACGAGGGCCAAATCCAGCAACCTGCGAATCATAAGGCACAACTGCTCCCACAGAATTGGAGGGGAAAAATGTTGGAGGATTCGACGCCTCAATCATAAGTTTGTCCACCTGCAACGCCACGTTCTTTTTAAGATTTTCCAGCGACACCTTCAGAAGCTCCAGCCGCTCAAAGTTGAGCTCCTCAATGGAAGCTGCCCACCAGCACTGTGCTTGGCTGGCCTTCCTCATCTGTGTAAGCGCTTCGCCACGCTTCTTCTCGATCTCTAGTTGGTTGAGCACTTGAGTAAGTTGCAGGTTAAGGTCCCGAACATTTGCACTGCGGTGAGCCTCAAAGAGTTGCAGTGCACTAGAGTTGGGCAAAGGGTTTCTAGTGAGGAATCTATCTATGATGGATTCCACGCAAGGATGGCCAAAGGAATACACCTTTTTTCCAGGAGAGAAGACTACTATGGCGATTTCAACACCGCAAAGTGTGCATAATTCACTAGCCTTCTTGAAAAGGCCGGATCGGCGTTTGGAGAAAGTAACCTGCAAATTACTTTCTTTAGTCATTTTGGCCATCTCCACCCTTTGGCGACCCTTGCTTTTCCTCACTGTAGCCATCAAGACAAGAATATATATGAAACAAAGCACTATTCTTTTCTGGGGTATGATCAAAGAAGAGAAAAGAACAAGAACAAATCACCTTTTGAAAAGATTGAGTAATTTTTTAGGAGAATATGGGTGTATTTAAAAGGGATAGAAGGGTTTCTCTATCTTTGAATTTGTTGCCAATGTTGCTTGAAATTATTACCTGGTTTGTCAAAATCTATATTTCAATCTTATATTTAATTACTTGCCTAAAAATTTGGATTCCAAAATCTGATCCTCTTATGGCATAGGTGCAAGGGATACTAACATTTAAATATCTTAGTTGTAGTTGTCAAAAATCAATTGACAACCTTACTATATATTGTTGACCATCTAATGACCATTTGGGCTTTGCCTAATAAGTTGATAATCTGTGTATATTAAATTATGATGACCCATTGGATTCAGAATAGACGCTCAAATTCCATCTTTAGAAGTCATCCTAAGGGTGCAATGGAAGGGTACTTTATAATCTTCACTTGCATAAAACATGATCAAAATAAAGGAAGTGAGTTGCCATGTCCAAATAACTTGCATTCTTTATTAAAAAAAAGAAAAAAAATGAGTAAATCTCCCAATAGGAGCAACTCAATATCAAAACAGATTCTTTGTAATTCAAAGATGGACATATTGCAAATTATTCTTCCATACTAGGACAAAAGGAGATTGTTACTCCTTTTTTTCAAACCCCATCTAATACCATAACGGTATATTATCCAAGGCAAAAACATGCGCCCTTATCTATTAAGGCAAGTGTATTTTTATCTAGATTATATGACCTTTTGAATATCAGGGAGCATTGTACTTAGATGCTCAATGTAAATTTTCTTGTTCAAAGAAATCTAAGACCATCTGTCTTCTTGGGAAAGAAGTAGATTAAGAAATAAAATGCACAAGATATGCATTTAGTAGAAGTAAACCAGACATCATCCTCGTGTTAGCCTCCATAAAACCTATTTTTCATTTCTTAACCTATCAAAGGTAGCACCACTCACTGCCTAGCTAATACCATTGAACCAATTATAAAGTGTAAAGTTTGTCAAAATTTCATGTACTTATAAAATATAGGAGATCAGTAGCATAGATAGTCAAAGTTAATTTTCATGATATATGTCTCCAATAAACATAAGATGGTCACAATTCCTATATATGATGAAAATGGGTAAAAGAAGCAACACAAGGATTCCAAGTTCAAAAGCTTCTAGAGCTTTGCCTAACATGAAAGATTTTACCCAAAAAACTAGGATTTTAGAAAGAGTAGAAAGGCTAAAACAGAAGGAGAATGTGAAATAACTTTCAGGTGTGGATTCATAGCAAGTGTGTTTTAAGTTGTTTCAGTCCCATGTCTACAATGTATTACTTTTAATAATTTTAACTTCTTAATAATTGTTTCCTCCAAAGCAAAATGTGTTTGTGTACATATATGTTTTCAAAAAATGACCCACTTTGTCCCATATATAGTAAAATCAGTGTAAAATAATATACTTGGGGTCAACAGAAATTGTTATTTTAGCAAGATTATTGATTTATCGATACATGAATAATTTATGAATTTAGAGAATATATATATATATATAGCTTATAAATCTAAAAACAATGGATGTGATAAAAAAAATTAATACATAAAAGCTTAAGACACTCTATAATAAGAGAGATAATTATTAATTGTAAATGATAGAAAGATTCCTAAAAGGGAAAGATATGGTGCCAAAACTTACGTCCTAAAAGATATAAGAAGTTTCAATTGTGTGATGGTCCCAAGAAAGAGATGAATTGAGAAAAAAATAAAAGTTGTAAAAAGTTCTTTTATTATGAATTTTTATTTGTTATTTTTTTATAGACTTCATTAATCATTAAGAGTGTATTTGACATTGATTTTAGAAAACGTTCCTAGACTTTTTAATACTTGAATGATAAAAAATTTTATATATTAGAAAGGTTAGAACCACTTCTTACAATTACTGTCAAACAAGCTCTAATTTATATTTCCTTGAGTTCTTAAGGATTTCTAAAATATAATTATCCTATGTACTTAATAATGTTATTAATTTAGTATACTAGGCCAAGTTGGAATCAAAAAAAATTATTATTTAAACTAGATTATTAATTTATCAATTATTTATTTATTGAGATTTTATTCTAAATATCTACTCTAAGTCCACCAGGTCTTCACCCCTTTAAAACATTTACACGATACTTAAGAGAAGCTCACCAAATAAATAATATATGATGGGAACTTTTTGCAAACACAATTCTTTGAGTCCAATGGATCCTTATGTATTTAAAACATATTTATATCATTAAGAGAAATTTAGTATATATCTAATGTTAAGAAACTTTTTTCCTTATCCCGTGTGGGATATTACATTTTCATCAATTGAGATATGGAGATATTGAATTCAAAATTTATTGGTTGGACTACTTAAATCTAATCATATTTTAGTTTGACAAAAGATCAATAGGGTATAAGTTGTATACGTGGAAGGATAGGGTATAAGTTGTACACATGGAAGGTAAAGGGGTATAACATGAGGTTTTTACACGAGGAAGATGTTGAGACTAGTTATTTATTTTTTACTATCGAAGTGAGGGAGCATTATTTGCCATATTTCACAGTAGCTCCAAGATACCAAGGAGATAGAAATAGGGATTTTTTTTTTTTTTGGCTAAATAATAAATTGAATAGACTAGTTTAACTTTTATTTTTATTAATATTAATAAAAAAAAAAACAAAAAATATTCAAGCAAACATACAAACTATTTTGAGTTAGATTTGATGGCCCATTTGGTAAGAGTAAATGAAAATGGTTTTTTTAATTTGTTTCAAAAACGGAAATGTTGAAAATCAGTCCATTTTGTAAGTTTTCAAAAAGCATTTGACAATATGTTACTAGATATGTTTTGTATGTAATTTTCATTTACATTTTTTTTCCAAAATAAAAATAATACATGTTTCACTAGCAAATAAACCCTAAATGTTCTCAAATAATCTAATCTAAGCTTAAAATATCATGGACTGAAGTATGAATCAATTCAATACTTGCATATATTGTAATAACAAGTGATTAGGAAATCAGTGATTATAAAATATTTGATACAAATATTAGGATGACAAAGTAGAGGATAAATCCCATGTTGTAGCAAAAAACTATCCCTCCTTACGACAATAAGAGGAATCTGATGGCATCCCAAACAATGGTATTCCACCTAGTTGAATAATGTGTACATGCTAAGTTCTCTTCTTATGATGAAAAAGACATAAATTTATTATGCTTCAGAATACAAATAGAATACAAGTGCATTTGGAATACAAATTACAACAAATTAATACTATAAATAATATAATTGCACGAATAAAATAGTTGGAATATTGAGTCAACTTATTCCTCATCTCTTTAATTTGTAACAATTTGCTCCCAATCATGTAAATATTGTTCATTATGGGTCCAACGGGGCCTCATGGCTTTAAAACACATCAACTTGGTTTAAGAGGGGACTATACTCATATAGTTTCAAGAACTTTCTCCCCTATTTGATGTGAGATATCACAATCACACCCTCTCTCATGCAAACATAACATCCTCATAGTGTCTCATGAGATTGCGGAGACGAATAGATAGACACCCCTTATGGGCCAAACAAACCCCCACATTGGGGTCGAGAATCATCTCTGATACCATTTGTAATGACCCACTCCCAATTGTGTAGATATTGTTCGCTTTGGGCCTAAGGGCCCTCACAGCTTTAAAATGTGTTACTTGATTTAAGTGGGGACCATACTTATATAGAATCAAGAACTTTTTCCCCTATTCAATGTTGGATATCACAATAGCAAGGATAGCTTAGTTGGGAGAGTGTCAGACTGAAGATCTGAAGGTCACGTGTTTGATCCATGCTCACTGCAATTGTTAAGGTAATTTTTTAGGATTAATTTCTTCAAGGATTTTTTAGTGCTTCTTTGAGGTAAGGGAAATTAATATAAATTTTGTAATTAAAAAAAAAAACATTTTTTTTATATGTTATTTTGAATTATGAAAAAAATGTTATTTTTGCTTCTATACAAGGATTAAAATTATTATTATTATTATTATTATTATTATTAACAATGAGATATAATAGTTGACCTTTATATATATATATATATATATATATATATATATATATATACAATGGGGAATGTAATTTCTTTGAACCCCAGCTATAGGGTTTGGTTAAAGGTTATTAGTATTAGTAGTATTTGGCTCCATCCATCTTAAAAATAACAAATTTGAAGCTAGCCACCCATTTATAAAATCTCACCTAACTGGGCATCATTTGATATTTGGTAACTAAAAATATTTTGAATATATTTGATTTAGATTTGATATGAAATTGTTTTGACATGAATATGAAAATAATTGGTTGAAAAGTTTTGAATGTGTTAATATGTTTGAACTCAAAAGTTTTTATGAAAAAAAGTATACATTGCGTATCTCCTATTTTTAATCAAAATTAAAAATGTTTGATCTATAAAATTGTATTAATATTCCTTATTGGAATTTAACTTCATTCTTCTTTGTTGACTATTTTTCAAATACTCTCAATTCGGGTGGTGAGGAGTGATTGTTAGGATGAGATTTTGTCATTATTAGGATTTTGCTTTAAACTTTATTTTTGAACATTGTTTAAAAGTTAGAATTTAATAACTATTTGAAATGTTGAGTTAAAAGTTGTTTGGATAATAACATTTTGCTTAATGTATTAGTTTTAAAGTTGAGATTTAAGGATTATAGAATTTTGTTTTACTACTCCGAATAGAAATTTGGTAATTGGTAACTTTGGTTACAAGATTAATGTTTAGGTCAATTCACACTTTAAGCCTTTGGGCTTAAGGTGTAAAATGATCGTCACATCCTTGGAGTGGGTCTTGGGTATGTCAAAGTAATATCAGAGTCAATCTCTAACCTTGTTGTAAGGGTTTGTTTGGCCTCGTAAGGGATATCTCTATACTTGACCCTACAATCCCGTGGGACACAACGAGGATGTTGTGTCTACATAGGAGGCTTATTGTGATATCTCACATTGGATAAGGGAGAAAGTTTATGGTGTTATATAATTATGCTCCCCTCTTAAATCAAGTAAACACATTTTAAAACTAGAAGGACCCTTTAGCATAAAGCGTACAATATTTGCACAGTTAGGAGTAGATTGTTACATCTTTGGAATAACTTATACTATATTATAATATTAAGCCAAATACTACTACTGTGGAATAATGGTTGCATTTGGAATAACAATGCATTAAAATATTGCATTATAGCAATGGTGTTATTGTTGTAGTCAAATCTTCACTAGAACACTAGAAAATTAGTCATTTGTTCCATTAATCAAATCATGATAATATATAGTTTAGTTTTTTACGGTACCATTATACTAGTGATGTGGTGGATACTAAAATAATAATTTCAACTATCAATCTCCTAGGTCGTAGAATGTTAAAACAAAATTCATTAGATCTATTTTTCAAGTAGTGACAATTGTGTTAAAATGTTGGAATAACATTTTTGTTGGTGTTAAAAGTTAATTCCTAATCCATGGAACATGGGATAAATGGGTAGATAAATCAGTAGTTCATTTATTGCCTGCAACTTCCTATTACAGGGAGTTGGGTTTTATTTCGCAAGGGAAGATTAGTATATATTCTAAAAAAAAAAAAAAAGGATTTCATTTAAAGTTAAATCATTATTTTTGAAAAAAAAATAGTATCTTTTTATTCATGAAAGTCTAAATTGTATAATTTTTAAAGAGAACTGTTGTTCTTTGTTGAGTTCATTTTTGGATTATTAATGCTATAAATGGAGGGCTACTTGTGTTTTTACTTTGATTTCATGTCTAGATTTTCAATATTTTCTTAGAATTTAGATGTTAGATGATTGTTTGTCATACTAATTTTTGGCTTTTATTAGTTGCATTAATTTCAATATAAAAAATCATATGTGGTTGGATTTTTAATATAAATATTATCCAACTTGCTTTTTAGTCATTTGAACTGTATATATATTGTTGTAGGATTTGCATTAGCCTTCGGAGGATAAGGTATTCCTTAAATTAAGAATTATTTGAATGCTAAGTCATATTTCTATCATTATTTTTAAGTATCTTTTGCTAATAGCCCATTTCAAGGTAGTTGAGAATGTATTGAATGTAATTCAAATGTACTGCAATAGTTTACACTCATGGTATCCTTATTTTTAGAACCCTAATTGAAATGGTGTAATAGGATTTATTTTTGTAGTCTTCCTTATTCATGATTACTCTATATTTGTATATATTTATTTCAACAATTATTCTATAGCACTTTACATACATTTGGAAGGGTTGGTTCAGTGAGAGGATAGGTATAACCCTAGGATAAGGTCATCTTGTTCATAGTAGTACTTGGATTGCTTTTCATGAGAGCCTAGGAAGCAGTTAAAAATTTCTTAGTTAATAGAATGCACTTGACCTATAGGATTGCTACGGTGTTAGTCATATTGAATAGCTATGCTCCTTGTCCTAAATGCTTTAAGAAAACAACTTATGGTTTCTAAGATGCAACCAAGCTTTATGGTTCGGTATAGTGTTTCAAAACTTTGATATTTTTCTTGTGTAAATGTGCAATTTCACATATTGATCTCATATTTGTAAACCAGGGAGAGGATATATAGTACATTATGCTTAGTTTAAGAGTAAAGTACTTTTCAAGTTGTCTCATGTATTTCCAGATTCCCTTTGAGGCTTAGTAATAATAGGTGATAAGGAAACCAAATCAAGTGGTAAGGTTGGCCCATATGAAATTAAAATTTCTAAACAATAAATTCTATTCCAAATATTATCTTATATCATTTAACAAATCTTAATAGCTATTATATTTTTAGGGTTGATTCAAACTAGGATAACAATAAAGTGTTTCCCATTAGTGCTACAAAACATCATGTTAAAAGTGACCAAGTAGAGCACATGTAATCTCCTAATTAATAAATCATATGGATCTTAATCCTTGTATTTCTCTATTGTCCTATTTTCAAATTTTATTAATTATATATATATATATATATATATATATATATATATATATATATATTTAGAAGGTAATTAAGGTTTGTGTTATTTTTAGTTGTGGTTTTACATGATTTTTCTACTTCAAGAAGGAAAACCTATACAACAATTAGAAAAAATTTAGGAAAAATTTAAAATATTATTCTTTTAATAATAAAATGAAGATAACTATTACAAATTAAAAACATGGCCTCATTGATAGATATAGGTTTTTAGACGTTCTAACATCATAACTCTAACATCAATATATGTGCATGGAATCAAAGCCTTGAAGCTTTAATTTTCTCAAATTAGGTCACAAGAAAGTCCATGTACACATTTCTCACATCTAAATAAATAATAATGATAACAATAATACAAATTGTAGTTTTTTGAAGTTATAAGTCTTCTTTCTTTTATTTAAAGTCCAAGAGAATGAAGGGGAGAAAATAAAGGAAAATTGAGAGGAAGTTTAAAAAACTAGATGAAATTTATGAGAGATGTTGTATTGCTTTTAGGGATGATTTCTAATTGAATTATACAAATTCACGTTGTAGAATCTGCAATGAAGAAGAATTTGAAAGCTATAAGAACTTTATTAAAGTTAAAAATAATAATAATAATAATGGGTTTTTTTTTGTGGGATGAGTTCTCTTATTTTCTTTCTTTTCTTTTCTTTCCTTTTTGTGAAATTTGAAGTTTCATGAATTTTTATATATAGTTTGTGTTTTACTTTTTATTTTTTGTTTGATTTTGTTTTCAAGTTTCACATTGAGATTGTATAGACATGTAGTGTTATAAGATTGTATTAAGACATGGTATTGTAGACTTCAAAATTTTTTTAGTGAATTAAATTAGTACTAAATTAGTCTTAAAAAATGTGGCTTCCCAATTCAATAAAATTTGGGCCTAATGAGTGATAGGTCACACAAATTTGACACATGGCAAAATTTGGAAGGCTACAAAATTTAATCTTGCAAATCAAATCAAATCTTCCAATTGAAGTGAAAAGAGAACCAAAAAAAAAGATAAAATATAAATATTCTCTTGTTGGCAAATTTTCTTAATGTAAAAGACAAATTACCGAAATCAAGGAACCAAATTCTTTGAATTAAGAAATTAAATCTTAGCGATTCCAAATTTAATTTCCTAGTTTTACCTATAAATATTGGTGACTTCCTTTAATGAAGGGGACTTCAGATTGATTGTCAACGCAACTCTACATGGGAAAAGAGGCTTCACAAAGAATAAAAAGCTTCACAAAATGTCCTTCCAAGTTTGAGAGATTATAGTAGAACTACACACATGTTCTTCACATTTTGATAAATTCATTTTGGAATAAACCACTCTAAGCCCTTGATTAACTTTCAAAATCAAGAAAACACTTTCATCATCTACTTTCAGATTATGATTTAAGCGAAAGAATCAGAGGAAAAATATTTTTTTGTAAAAAATATTAACATAGAGATTGTATCCCACAGTTATTTAATTTTAATAAAAAAAATTGTTTGCTTTATTTTTTTCTATTATTTTTCTTACATTGCAAGACTTCACGAAATTTGGGTGTATAAATTTCTAGCATGCCTGATGGGACCTCTCTATCTCTCATTTTTTCGCTAAGAAATTGATCACTCCTAAGATGATAACATCTAAAAAGACTCAAGTTGTGCACCACATGCATCTAAGTCGGTGCAAATGGGGGGCAAACCATTGAATCTACCTTGGTGGCATCACTATTTGTCCAACCACTTTAGGACATAATAACTAACACCATTTGAGTGCATTATGGCAGACTCTTACAAAGTACACTCATGTACTTTAAGCCCTATACCAAGAAGATTCATAACCTATATATTAACCTCCAAAGCTCCATTCATTCGATGAAAAGGGAAATCTGAAGCAACACGTCCATTTCATCAAAACTTGTAACAATGTAGGTACAGAGGGTGACCTCTTGGTTAAACAATTTGTTTGATCCTTTTGAAGGAATGTCTTTGATTAGTACACTGACCTTCCACTTAGGTGTATTAATAGTTGGGAAAAAATGGAGTGTAAATTCCTTAACCGCTTTTATAACACCCAACAAAATATAAGCATGATGGAGCTTACAAATACTAAGCAATGGAAAGACAAGTCGGTTTTGGACTACATCAATCATTGGCATTCCTTAAGCCTTGACTACAAGGTTAGATTATTTGAGATGTAAGTTGTGGAGATATGCATACAAGGCATGCATTGAGGTTTTCTATACATCCTCAAAAGGATGTGACCCCACACCTTTAAAGAGTTGGTTGCATGAGCACATGACATAGAGTTTGTTGTAAAAACAAATGCTAGTAAAAAACATATATATTGAAGAACTCGAAGATGATACTATTGGGAGCAAAAACATCACCAATGAGGATGAAAAGAATGTGACATCAAATTTCACTATAATTATTTTCAAACCTCAGCACTCTATTATGCTCCAAAAAAAAAAATGGTTTCTCCTTCAAGTAAGCAAGATGGGATAAAACTACTCATAAGTTAGAGTTTGGATAATTTAAACAAGGTGTTATTGCAAATGTTCAAACAACGGACAAGGTGAAGCCTATGGATACACTTCAATTGTCCAATACAATAATTGGTTGAAGAGTAGTGATGTTTCTTAAAGCATGAGCCTAAACTTCATATTGCTCATAACTTACAAGAACTTAAATTGTAATAATAATAATAAAATCAAACTTATGCCAAAGGAAGAAATAAAAAATAAAAATAAAAATCTTTCATTGCAAACTTCTTAAACATATAAACAAACTTTTTACATTAAAGAAGTCAAATTTGGATATTCTAAATTAAAATCTCTAACTTCTCTCTATGTAAGTGTTTTTCTTCAGCATGAGGCATCCTCATAAGGAATATGCAACTCAAAAATCAAATCCAAAAATCAAGCTTCAAAAGATAGGATCAAGCTACAAATATTCTTCAACAAGCTCATGGAAGAATATTAAACATGATACAAAGTGTCATTCATCCACCTTCAAAGCCAAAGAAGATAAAGTCTGGTTCTTCAAAACACTCAAGGAAATGATAAGTTTACTTAAGATCAAGCTATCATTGACCATCGATTAAACTTGGCTCCAAAAACACGTGTTTACAACCTTTGGATTGAAATCAAGTTTAAGTTGGACACATTCTTTAACAAGACTATAGAAGAATATCAAAGTGTCATTAATCCATCTTCAAGACTGAAAATGTAAACCAATTCAAAGGACTTTCTTTTGTTCTTTAAAATACTTAAGAAAAAACCTTCACAAGTTTGGTTTGGTTGAAAATAAGTTATCTCCAACCCTCATTTATACTTTATTCCAACAACATGCATTTACTATCCTTGGATCAAAATCAAGATAAGCGATGCTCCTAAAAGCACAAGCCTAAACTACATGATGCTTTTGGCCTACATGAGATTAAATTCCGTACATCACCCAAAAAAAAATAAAAATTAAAAATTAAAGAAGAATGAAGGGTAACTTCAAGACCCATCTTATTATATACATGGTAAGGCATGTATGTGATATACCTTGAAGTGGGGGCATTTATAAACATCAAAATATTTTTAATGAATCAAATTATAACTAAATTGGTCATAAAAAATGTTGCTTCCCAATTCAACAAAATTTGAGCTCGACAAGTGATGGGTCGCACACATTTAACACATGGCATATATTCAAATGGTGACACATGACAAAATTTGGAAGGCTACAAAATTTAGTCTTACAAATAAAATCAAGTCTTCCAATTGCAATAAAAAAAAAAGAATTAAAAATAAATAAATATTCTTTCATTGACAAAATTCTAAAAGAAACAAATCTTCCGGTTAAAGTCAAAAGAGAATTAAAAATAAATATTTTTTTGTTATCAAATTCATTAATGAAGGAGACAAGTTACTAAAATCAAGAAGTCAAATTCTTTGAATTTAACAACTAAATATTAGGGATTCTAAATTTAACTCCCTAATTTCATCTATAAATAATAGTGACTTTCTTCAATGAACGAGACTTCATATTGATCGGCAACACAACTCTACACAGGAAAAGAGCCTTCATAAATAATAAAAGGCTTTACAAAATCTCTTTCCAATTAAGTTCAAAAGATCGTAGAAGAACTACACATGTGTTCTTCATTTTTTGAAAAAGTCATTCAAGAATAAATCACTCTAGGCCCTCAATTGACTTTCAAAATTAAGAAAACACTTTCATCATCTACTTTCAAATTGTGATCAAAGTAAAAGAATTATAGGAAAAATATTCTTTTGTAAAAGATATTAACACTAAGATTGTATCCCACAATTATTTGATTTTAATAAAAAAAAATTATTTGCATTATTTTTCCTATTGTTTTGCTTATATTACGGAACTTCACGGAATTTGTGTGTACATGTATAATGAGAAATGCAATATAAATTATGAAGTTTATCTCTAATTTTGAAAATTGTTCCCTTGAAATAAAAATGTTTGTTAAGATCTCCAACATTCTCATGTTGGTTTTCTGCGGTGGGCTTTATTTAAATCTCTTGGCTTGTCCCCTTTAGGATATAATAGCCTAATTAATTCATTGTATAGCTCATATATTCTACATAAAAGGTAGAGCTCAAAGTTCCATAAAATAATACCCTTCTTTCAACCAAGAAAATATAAAAATAAAAAATAAAAATAAAATAAAATAAATAAATAATATGTTATTTGTTATAATGGAGTATTTCACACTATTTGTAGCAAAGTTTAATCAAATCATCTAGGTAAGTCAAAAAAAACCTCATAAAGTTTGCAATTTCCTTCGAATTTCAATATATTCAATTTCTTATGACATTATTATAAACATAAGACACTATAGCATAGTTTTAAATTTCTTTAGTTGTAATCTCATATTCAATAGCTTATATATATTAACATATAATATTATGTTTCCTTTAATTCTCAGAATTTTCATACATAACCATAAAACTAAATTGGAATATCAAAAATGAAAATATTAAAAATGCTATAAGAAATACTAATTAATTTAATTGATGTATAGATTTTATTATTTGGCTTTTAAAAAGACTAATACATTTGATGGACATAAGTTTATAAGTTGAAACTAAAAAAAAAATATGAACTTATTACAATGAAAATAATTTCCTTTGTTCTTTTGAGAAGATTGAGAAGCAAAATGGCATCAACAAATCAATCTCCCTCCCTCTTTTTAGGAGTTAGAGATAAACAAATCACCTTAAAAAAATCTTATAATAAGTAATCAAATATCAAAATATACAAAAAGCAAAAGTATTACTTCCCAAAAAATTGTTTAAAAAAATATCTAACTAAAACAATGTGTCTAAAAGGGAAAATATAAAAAAAAAAAAAAAATTATAATTTTCTAAAACTTGCATTTCTCTATGCAAATCAAATAAGATTATCATTTACCATAGGGAAAATGAAAAAGTATCCTTCTAATGGTTAAATTTTAAGAACACAAAGAAAATAAGTCTAAAGAAAGAAAAAAAAACTCTTTCAAAACTTTTTAAAACTTCTATACTATGATTTGCAAAACATTCTAAATTTCTAATTTTATAAATATTTGCTCTCATAAATCAAGTGGACAAAGTATAATTTTGATCACCATATATGAACAACAAACAAATTTATCATATGCATTTTACAATTCTATTTATATTATATTTGACAATGTGAGTAGGGTACCAACTTTGTGGATTTCATTCAAGCAAAGGTCATAAATTTATCACAAGTCCCAAGCATGTGAATTGCATTAAAGTAGAGTATATATCTATAATTGCCAACCACATAGATATGAGTTAGATATTATTTATAACCATATGTGCATTCCAATAGGATTGAGCTAAGTTGAGTTTATAACCATAAGTACTAATCCTAATTCTTTCTTCTTATGAAAATGTAAAACTCTCTCTAATTTCACCCACCCAAGTTATAACATTTGCAATATATATATATATAATTGTCAACCACATAGATATGGGTTAGATATTATTTATAACCATATGTGCATACCAATAGGATTGAGCTAAGTTGAGTTTATAATCATAAGTACTAATCCTAATTCATTCTTCTTATGAAAATGTAAAACTCTCTCTAATTTCACCCACCCAAGTTATAGCATTTGCAATATATATATATATTAATAATGTCAAAGTCAAAAAAATAGTACATGAAACAAATCCTTTTATTCATGTGGAAACAAAATACCAATACAAACTTCAATTTTTGTTGGAATACATGAGAGCGCCCCAATACAACTAGGACTAAATAGGAAACATAAAAATAAACAAATAAGTAACTGCCCAATTGGATACAATTTTTTTCTTTTTTAAAAAAAATATAAAATAATAATAACTTCTAAATAAAATATAATAACTCATATAAAAAACATCAACTTACTTTATCTCTTTGAAAACTATTTCTAAAATATTTTAAATATGAGGTAATAAAAAAATTTTAGTAGCTCGATTCTTTAAATCATTTGTAAAAATCAATTTAAGATAAGTCTCAAAGAATTCTTACGTCTATATAGAAGTTACTATGATTCTCTAGTTTTAAAAACACAAAACAAAAGGTTTATCTAAACCATACCTAAGTAAATAAACTTAGAGCAAATGAACTCCATAATCAAAGTTAAAGTTATGAGAATTGAATCTAGCAATCTATGCATCATAAGGCACGCTTGCTCTAATGGAACTTGAAGGAAAAAAGGTTGCAAGATTTGACGCCTCCATCATATGCTTGTCTGCATGCATTACAACATTCTTTTCAAGATTTTCTAGCAATACCTTTAGAAGCTTGAGCTATTCGAAGCTAAGCTCCTCAATCGGAGCTACCCACCGATTCCGTGCCTGGTTGGCCTCCCTCATCACTATAAGTGCTTCACCGCGATCTTCTCACTCTAGTTGGTTGAGCACTTGAGTGAGTTGCATATTAAGGTCACAAACATTTGATACTAGTCCAAGAGCTGCAGTGCATCAAAGTTGGGCAAACGGTTCCATGTAAGGAACTAGTCTATAATTGATTTGATACTAGATTGGCCGAAGGAATACACCTTTTTTCCAAGAGAGAAGACAATCATAACAGTTTCAGCACCACAAAGTGTGCATAATTCACGGGTCTTCTTAAAAGGGGCAAATCGGTGTCTAGAAAAAGTAATTTGTAAGTTTCTTTTGTCATTTTAGTCATCTCAAACTTTTGGCGACCCTTACTTTTCCTCATTGGAGCCATCAATGAGAAGAATACAGAACAAAGAAAGGAAAATAAAGGAAATGATACTATTTCTTTCTTGACAAGATTGAGTGATTTTGAGGACTAATATGTGAGGATTTAAAGGGTTTCTCCACCTCTAGATTTGTTGTCAATATTGTCTAAGATTATTACCTCTTATGTCACGGTCTATATTTCATTCCTAGTACTTAAATTACTTACCTAATAATTTGGATACCAAAATCTCAACCTTAGGGTATAGCCATAAACATTACCAACATTTAAGCATCTTAATTGTACTTTATAAAAAGAAATTAATAGAAAAATCTAGGAATTAGAGAGAATCATTATCAAAATAAACTCTTCCTAATTCAAAGATGAGCATATTATTATTCTTTCAAATTAGGATAAAAGGTAATCTATACGCCTATCTGTCCACTCTTCTCCAATACCATGAGTATATTTTTATCATAAAGCAAAGCCTGTAAACCTTTTTCTAATACCATAAGTGTATTTTTATCTAGATCTGATGAATTTGTAAGAATTAGAAAGCTCTATGACTTGGATGGTTTAATTTAATTTTCTTGGTATCATCAATCAAACCCAAATTTGGTAGTGCTTCCTTCTCTGATACTCAACTCTAGCAAAGTACTGCCTTCCAATATGTCATCATTACATGCCTTGAAATCACCTGTAGTATGAATCATGTTTGTCAATTTATGCAAACTCCTCTTGTTGCTCATTGGAAGGTTGTTAAAAGAATCCTTTGTCATGCTGACCAGGCCTCCAAAATCGACGATCGCCGCTCCACCTCCAACTATTACCTCTTTGTTGAACCCAACCTTATTTCTTAGCATTCTCTCATAAACAAAATACCATCTCCATGTCATCCACCAAAGTTGAATATTGTAGTGTTGCTACAATATTAGTCATCGAGATCTCTTGGCTACAATCTCGCCTTCATAAACATCACATTACTTCATCAACAACTCTGATTATCTAGTGCCACAACCTTAGCATCGTCCACCTTTAAGCTAAACCAATTCTCCATGCACGCATAAAGCATATTGAAACTAATATCTACTTTGTTTATGAAAAAGTCCTTCATAAGTAAGTTCACAAATGTCATATCCCTTCTTCAGCACAACTATCTAATATATTCACCAAAGCTATGCCAATTTTTCAATTTCTTAGCATTTGTGACAAACTTACTGTCACCCAAGGTTCAAACCAAGTTTAAGGGGGACTGTTAGAGTAAACCAATTCATTACAGCTACTCTACATGTAATGCATGACATTGTATTTCTATTGAAACTAATTATATTGAAACCAATTTCTCAAGTTACTTAAAACCTTGAAGACTACTTAAAGACATGTGAACTTTATAGGAATATAGTCTTTGCATGCAATAAAAGTCGTATGCTATCTTTCTTTACTTCTCTCTTTTCTTCTAATTTTCTCATTTCAAACAAGCGGATAAGGTATTCCTAAAATTAAGAGTTATTTGAATGCTAAGTTATATTTCTATCATTATTTTCAAGTATCTTTTCAAGGTGGTTGAGAAAATATTGAATGTAATTCAAATGTACTGAAACAATTTTACACTCATTGTATCCTTATTTTTAGAACCCTAATTGAAAGGGTCTTATAAGATTTATTTGTGCGGTCTTCCTTATTCACAATCACTCTATATTTATATATATTTATTTTAACAATTATTCTATAGCAATTTATATATATTTGGAAGGGTTGGTTTAGTGGGAGGTGGTATAGCCCTAGGATAAGTTCATCTTGTTCATAGTAGTGCTTGGATTACTTTATGTGATAGCCTAGGAATCAATTAAAAATTTCTTAATCAATAGAATGCCCTTGACCTATAGGGATGCTACAGTGTTAGTCACATTGAATAACTATGCTCCTTGTCCTATATGCTTTAAGAAAACAATTTATGGTTTCTAAGATGGAACCAAGTTTTATGGTTGACTACAGTGCTTCAGAACTTTGATATTTTTCTTTTGTGTAAATGTGCAATTTTACATGTTAACACTTCTAATTGTATGATCTCATATTTGTAAATCAGAAAGAGGATATATAGTACATGATACTTAGTTTAAGAGAAAACTACTTTTCAAGTTTTCTCAAGTATTTCCATATTCCCTTTGAGCTTTAGTAATAATAAGTGATAAGGAAACCAAATCAAACTGTAGGGTTTGCCAATATGAAATTAGAATTGCTAAACAATAAACTCTATTCCAATTATTATTATCTTATATCATCCAACAAATCTTAATAATTATTATATTTTTAGGATTGACTCAAACTAGCTAAGATAAAAATAAAGTATTTCTCATTAGTGCTACAAAACATCATGTTAAAATGACCAAGTACAGTACATGTAATAACCTAATTGATAAATCATATAGATCTTGATCCTTACATTTCTCTATCATCCTATTTTTAAATTTATTAATTTGACAAATTTTTTATAAGGTAATTAAGGTTTGTGTATTTTTTTTTTATTATGGTTTTACATTATTTTTCAACTTTGAAAGGGATAACCTTCGCAACAATTACAAAAATTTTAGAAAAAAAATTAAAATGTTCTTCTTTTAAAACTGAATAGTATGTGAATTTGAATAATAAAATGAAGATAGTTGTTACAAATTAAAAGCATAGCCTTATTGGTAGTTATAGATTGTGAGACGTTCTAATATCATAAGTCTAACATCAATATTTGTATGGAGTCAAAGCCTTGAAGCCTTAATTTTCTCAAATTAGGTCTTGAGAAAGTCCAAGTGGATATGTACACATTTCTCACTTTTGAACAAATAATAATAATAATAATAATTAAATAAAAGTCTAAGACAAAGAGAGGGAGAAAATAAAGGAAAATCGAGAGGAAGCTTAAAAAACTAAATGAAATTTATTAAAGATGTTTTGTTGCTTTTGGGGATAATTTTTAATTGAATTATGCAATTATAATTTGAAAGTTATAAGAGCTTTAAAGCTCCTTATGATTGTCAAAAAACTATGAAGGTTAAAACAAATTATGGGTACGTTCTTTTTTTTTCTCATTTTGTTTTGTGGGATGAGTTGTCTTCTTTTCTTCTATTTTCTTCTCTTTTCTTTTCTTTTCTTCTCTTTTCTTTTTCATAAATTTTTATATACAACTTGTGTTTTACTTTTTATTTTTTGTTTGATTTTGTTTTCAAGTTGCAAATTGAGATTGTTTAGACCTAGTATTATAAGATTGTATTAAGAGATGGTGTAATGAGAAATGCAATATAAATTATGAAGTTTATCTCTTAGTTTGCATTATTATTCATCCTTCTTTCTTTTGTGGAAACTTCATCCTTTTTTGTTTTGTAGAAGCTTCATCTTTTGTGTTTTTTCTTTTCTCTAAGAGCATAAAACTCATTTGGCTAGGCTTTTTTGTATGTTGTTTTTGCTTGATTTAGAGTGGGTTGGGTATCATTTTTTTTTCTTTTTTTTTTGAATGATTCATGCTCTTATTTTTGTTTAGTTTTACATTGAATAATATTAGAATTTTGTATTTTATGTGATCATTTATCAAGTTTTTTTTTTTTTTTTTTTTTGGCAAAAACAAATTGAACTATAACTTAACTATTTACCTAGAAGTCCAATTAGTTATTTTTTATCATAATTTGAAATTGGGCTTGGTGCACCTTATAAGCCATGACCTAATTACTTTAATGTAATTTTTTTAGTATAAGCCTAGATTTTTATAATAGGTAGATTCTATATATAAACAATATTAGAATGCTATGTCTCCTTGCCTCTCTAATGTACACTCATATGACCTAATTAACAATTGAGTGAGTTTTCCTATTGATAGCTGTCACAACAAGAGAATGTTGTGAAAGATCTACGTGTGTATGTGATTTTTCATCTAACATATTTTGTCTCATAATTCTGCATCTATGTGTGTATATGATTTTTCATTTAACTTGTTGTCTCACAATTCTGCATCGAAATCTATCCAATCAATACTATCTAATCAAGATGTATTTGTCTGATAAAACTTTGATTCCTTCATAAATTATTTATATTGCCATTATTTAGATGTCTTCATTTGTATCACTAACTTTCTCTATAATGAATTTTTTTATGTACAATTTGATTATGGAAAAACTAAATAGTTTTCTACTTCTTTGTACTTGCCTGTGTGTGTCATTTTTTCTTTGAAAGGTTTTCTAAATTTTCTTTTTAGAATAATAGGTAGTATAATAATAATAATAATAATAATAATAATAATAATAATAATAATAGATTATTAGAAAAACAATTCAAGACATAATATTGAGCACACCACAGTTTACATGATTTGACATAATAAAATTCAAGAGATTAGGAAAACCTCATAAAGTTTTGGAGACCACAACAATGAATAATAAAAATAATAAGAATAAAATAAAATAATGAAAACAAAAAATACAAAAATTAAGCACACCACAGTTTATGTGGTTTGGCATACAACCCACGTCCATAAGCTAAAAGAGATTACAATCCTATAACTCTCAAATTCGAAAGTCCCAATTGTTGGTGGCGAAATTCTTAGTGGGGATCCCACACCAATTACACTCAAAAGATATTTTTTCTCTAAATTATCTTATATATTTTCCTAATTATATGAAATATTCGATATAAGAAACTAATTGTATAATTGTCAAGGATATCTATTCCAAAAAAAGATTTCATAATAAAATATTTCCTTAGCCATAATAAGAAAATCCCTTACATTTATATATGTCATATTAAAAAACTATAAATGGTTGATTTATGAAAATCCCTAACTATGTAGATATGTTTTAAAGTTGTGAAGACTAACATATCACTTGTAATCTCATTCAAATGGTTTTATTTTCTTATATTAAACTTTTCCCCTAATATAATATGTTATACAAACACAATATGTAAATAGGTTTTGCTTGTTTCCATTTCAAACAACTCTTCCATTTGATTATAGATAGGTTTCATTTGAATTATAATCTAAATATGGACTGCCCTTTATTCTTTTATTTTTTATGTTCTATAATTTTGATTTTCAAATTGATTACCTAAGCTAATTTTACCTTATTGCAGAATAGATTAAAGTACATTTTGTAACTGTAAGTTTAACAATGTGGGTTGGGTTCAAGTTAAATTTATAACAGGAAGTACCAACTTTTCATTCAAGCAAAGGTTCTAAATTGCATTCAAGTATGGTCTATATCCATAGTTGCCAACCAGATAGATAGGAGCTAGATATTGTTTATATGTACATACTAATAGGATTTATCTAAGTTGAATTTATAACCATAAGTACTAATCCATTCTGCTTATAAAGACGTAAAACCTCTCTCTAATTTTACCCACCCAAATTACACCATTAGCAACAAAAAGAATTATTAATAATGTCAAAGTCAAAATAATAATACATGAAACAAATCCTTTTATTCATGTGGAAACACAATACCAATACAAACTTCAATTTTTAGGTAACTCCCGTTTGGATACATGTTTTGTTTTCATTTTTAAAAAATATAAAATGATAATAACTTCTATATAAAATATAATAACTCTTCTATAAAAATCCGAACTTACCTTACCTCTTTGAAAATTACTTCTAAAATTTTTAAATATGAGGTAATAAAAATGTTTTAGTAGCTCGATTTTGTCAAACCGTTTGTAAAAATCATTTTAGGGTAAGTCTTAAAGAGTTTTTACATATATATATATATATATATATATATATATATATATAGAAGCTACTATATGTAATAACCCACCCCTAACCATGTTAGTCTTCACAACTTTAAAATATATCTACATAGTTATGAGTGGAATCCACTCCCAACCATATAGATTTCATTCTAAACCTAAAGAGAAGGTCGCAACTTTAAAGCGCGTCTATATAATTGGGAGTAGATTGTTACACTATCATTCTCTATTTTAAAAAAACAAAACGAAAAATTTATCCAAACGATACCTAACTGAAAAAAAAGCAAAAACAAATGACTAACAACATAAAACACAAACGTACGTTGAACCACACTACAAACTTAGAGCAAATGACCCCCATAACCAAAGTTAAAGTTAAGAGGATCAAATGCAGCAATGTGCGCATCATAAGGCACACCTGCTCCAACAGAACTCGAAAGAAAAAAAGTCAAGAGGATTCGATGCCTCCATCATATGCTTGTCTGCATTCATTTCAACATTCCTTTTAAGATTTTCTAGCGACACCTTCAGAAGCTCGAGTTGTTCGAAGCTAAGCTCCTCAATCGGAGCTGCCCACCAATATTGTGCTTGGCTGGCCTTCGTCATCTGTGTAAGTGCTTCTCCGCGCTTCTTCTCACCCTCTAGTTGGTTGAGAACTTGAGTGAGTTGCATATTAAGGTCACGAACATTTGCACTACGATGAGCCTCAAAGAGCTGCAGTGCACCAGAGTGGGGTAAAGGGTTCCCGGTAAGAAACCGATCTATAATTGTTTCAACACCAGGATGGCCGAAGGAATACATCTTTTTCCCAGGAGAGAAGACTATTATAGCAATTTCAGCACCACAAAGTGTGCATAATTCACTGGCCTTCTTAAAAAGGCCAGATCGGCGTTTGGAGAAAGTAACTTGTAAGTTACTTTCTTTTGTCATTTTAGTCATCTCAACCTTTTGGCGGCCCCTACTTTTCCTCGTTGGAGCCATCAAGGAGAAGAATACAGAACTAAGGAAAGCTGTTTCCTAGCCTATCAAAGAAGAGAGGAAAAGAAAATAAAGGAAATGGTACTGGTTTTTTCTTGGCAAAACTGAGTGATTTTTGAGGACTAATATGTGAGGATTTAAAGAGTTTCTCCACCTCTAGATTTGTTGTCAATATTATCTAAGATTATTACCTCTTGTGTCAGTCTATATTTCATTCCTTGAACTTAAATTACTTACCCAATAATATGGATACCAAAATCTCAACCTTAGGGTATAGCCATAAAAATTACCAGTATTTAAACATCTTAGTTGTACTTTATAAAAAGAAATTAATGCGAAATCTAGGAATGGGAGCGAATCAATATCAAAATAAACTCTTCCTAATTCAAAGATGAGCATATTATTAATTATTCTTTCAAATTAGGATAAAAGGTAATCTATACACCTATCTGTCCACTCCCATCCAATACAATAAGTATATTTTTATCAAAGGCAAGCCTATAACCCTTAGCATATACCATAAGTGTATTTTTATCTAGATTTGATGAATTTGTAAGAATTAGGAAGCTCTATGACTTGATAAGTTAATTTTCTTTGTATCATTAGTCAAACCCAAATTGAAATTATCATCACTTTTCATACGAAAGAAATAAATTTACAGATCATCTTCGTGTTAGCTTTCTTAATTAGTTTTCAAATGTTTGTAACTCATAAAAGGAAAAGTATCTCAATGCTTATCAAATACCATTAAACCAATTCTAAAGTGTGTTTTATTTAGATTTCTTGGGCTTTTAGAAATCTACGAGTTGAGTGGCTAGGTCGCCAAAATTAAATTTTATATATATATATAAGATAGTCATGATAGTTCCAAAAAAGGAAATAAATAGGCCCCATATGGGAAATAAAATAACTTAAAAAATACAACATAATATCTCTCATTTGGTATATGTGTGTTTCTCATTTAGTGTGTGTTGTGTGTATACCTCTCATTTGGTATGTGTGTATGCAGGAAACTGGACATGAGTGAAACAAAGTCATACTTGAACTTCCTACAAACCCATCTCAATTTAAAATTTTCCTATGCTTACCCCCAACCTATTTATACTTATCCCGAACTCATCCTATTAGAGGTGGAAAGGGGCTGGTTTTTTCGAAAAACCTGTGACATTGTCATCCCTCCACATTATCATTTCTATGTATTTATAATAAGTGATTAGAAAATAAGTTTATGTATTATCAAACTTTTTCTTTTTTTGTTAGAAAATAAGTTTATGTATTATCAAACTTTTTCTTTTTTTGTGATAAAAGTTTTACTATCTAATTGGAAATAGTAAGCCTTTAGTTTAAATATTACTTCTTATGTCAGAAAACAAGAATGAATAAATAAAAGGAAAAATGAAATTATGTTTATCTCTCCTCTGATTCTGTAAGATTATAAAGATCTATCTAAATAGGAAGGATGCAAATTATGCAGACAAATATTGCCCAATTTTGGTCAGCCATATATGGTTTGGAAAAAGGGTAAGGCTTTGTCATCATACATCTCCTTTTCTAAATAAATCCTATTCTTGTTGTCCCCGACTAATTTTCAGAACCAAAAAATTTATCCCACCCCTTTACCACCAAAATAATAAATAAATAAATTTTAATTTCTTTATTCATATTCATATTTCATCAAATGGGATATTACAAATATATAAAAATAAAAATAAATAATAAAAAAATCCTAACAATATCCTCAAAAGTTATCACTTCTGTTTTAAATTCAATTATAAACACATAAACATAATTACAAATATTTTATAAAAAAAATATACTACATTAAAAAGGCAAGAAAAGAATGTATCTATAATTGTTAACATTTTTAAGTATCTTTGGACCTCATGGCATCTTTTGTGGAATTATCTTCCCATTAATGTTCAATATTCACTTTGTTATCAATGCATATTCTATGATTAACCAGTGTCACTATAATTTTATTTTATAATAAAGTATTAATATTCAATCAAACCAAATAATGTTACCGTCACATTAATATTGAGTATATACTTTTAAATTTTAAATTCATGTTATACTATTGCACAATGTGGCTTATAATTAATATTATACAAATTTTATGTCATTGTACCCATATTATCTACTTCTAGATGGTCTTCATCTTCAAGTGTCATAAAACCACATCAGTTCTCATTTTGATGTTAAATGAAACTAATGGAATTATAATTTATATAAATTATTGGCATTAAGTGAAACCAAACTGTTACTGTCATATATGTCATCATATTATATATATATATAATGAAACTAATGGAATGTAATTTATATAAATTATTGGCATTAAGTGAAACCAAATTGTTACCATCATATTAATATTGAGTATATATATAAATTATTGGCATGATGGTATTAAATGAAACTAATGGAATGTAATTTATATAAACTACTAGCATTAAGTGAAACTAAATTGTTACTATCATATTATATGTACATATATATATATATATATATATAATTTGAGAATATATATAAATTATTGACATTATGGGATTAAATGAAACTAATGGAATGTAATTTATATAAACTATTGGCATTAAGTGAAACCATATTGTCATATATTCTATCATATAATAATTATGTATATATGTGTGTGTGAGTGTGTGTGTGTCATCTATTTTTTAAACAAAAAGCCTAAAATTAATCAATAAACAATCACATGCAACACCCTACCAATTCAATCCAAGCAACCATTAGAAAACAAGATTACATTTGATCAATAAAAATAAAAAAAGAAAAGAAAAGCTACACAACCCAATATTATGGAGTTAAAGGGAACATCAAGAGAAGGTTCTTTTGAAAGATTATAGATAGGTTCTCTTATAAGACTAAGCCAAGATAATAAATCAGTAAGAATAAATATGCCTTAACATTGACCTTTAAAATAAGCCTTAAGATTTAACCAAAAAACTAAAAAATTAAAATAAAAGAACTCATTTATGTATTATTAATAACTTTTTTCAAAAAAATGATATTGATTATTTTAGGAATAAAAACTCATGTTTAACTTGTTTTTTCATCATTAATAAAGGTTTTTCAATCCTAAGTTTTTAATTTGAATCAACCTAAACCATTAAATGTCACTTGTGCAACAATTTTCTACATTTTTTGTTAATGAACCAAAGCAATCGACCCCTTAATCAACCAGTTGAGGGTGGTTTTGAGTAGTGGTTAATAGAGAAAGGGGGGTTGAGGTTGGACCTCAACCAATCAAGGTTTCTATATTCAAACAATCACTAAATAAAACTCTAATGGTTAGTTTTTAGTCAACTTCTTAATCAATCAGTTGAGGTATAACTTGCGTCTAACGTCTAGCTAGTTTTGAAGACCAGGGATTACTAGATGAGGCATTATTAGACAAGACATGGCAAGTTGATCCTTTGGAACTTAAGGAGAGAATACATTCTATTAGTATAAAGTCCTTAAAAGCATAACATGATATAACATTTATTAGATTTATTATTATATAATAAGATCTTAGTTTCCCATTTCATATTTATTGTGTTTCATGCATTATACTTATAAGCATTTTGGCATGGCATTTTTTCACTCCACATGACTTAGATGCATTAGAGGTTGTACGAAAGATTCAAATCATGAGGTCCTTGCAAATACATGATTTGTTCTCAATCAATTCATGAACTTAGTATGGACCTGCATTTTTTACGTGTGTCCCTACTCAATGACGATACTCACTTTTTATTGTGAATTTTTTTATTTTTGGAAAAAAGTTGGAGTTAGCATTTATTTTTAAAGAATAAAACAAAATAAAAAATAAAACCATAAGAGTCACTCCTTATGAAAGGAAAAGCATGTCTACGAAAACCAAGTCCAAGTTCTAGGTTTAAGTTACTTATTAAGAAGGTATCATAAAGTAGCACCCTTCTAAACCCTAATGGGGTCTCTATTAAATAAGTTGAGGGAACTAAGGCAATTGATTAATAAACCAATGGATACCAAGACACAAAGCCAAGAATGAGGCTACGGAGATAATCGAATGAGAGCACAGAAAAATGGCAAGGCGTGCATATCAAACAATCAAGAAGGAAAAGAAGGGGTACCTCAATAAGTACTCTAAAGTTGGGCAACACCCTCATACGGAAGAGGGTTAGTCCACAAGTAAAATAAGAGATATAAAATAATAACAAGAACTATCAAGCATGTACAACAAATATACAATTCATATCAAGAAGCAAGAAATGTTAAACATGGATAAAGAGGACTAAAATATATGCTAAACATGTACGTGGTTCAGAACTAATAGCATATATACAACAGCAAAATAAATCCCAATAAAATAGCAAATGGGTAGATATGATACAAATTAAGGCGAGCTAATCTAACATGTATAAGATGTCTATAATACAAATCAATAATATAAATAAATAAATAAAAACAAAAACAGCAAAAGATGACCAAAATAAAACAATTATATAAGATATACAACAAATGGACATAACACGTATTTATAAAATAAACCCGAAATAAATAGGGAAAATCATCTAACCATACACCAACTACAAAAAATATGAGATTTTGGAACTTTACTTTTTTCTTTTTAATTTTGGTGTAAAATGGAAAAAAATATTGTCTATTCATACACTCCAATAGTGCTTTCAAATTTGTTCTACAATTACCCTCAAAAGTAAAAGACAAAAGTACACATCAATTTAATGTTATCTGTTAATAAGTACATGGGTCATTTAATTTTATTATTTTTCTCATATCAATATATCTCCCATACCACTTGTCACGTTTCCACTTTTTTCTTTTTTTCTTTTTTTTCCTCTCCTGCCACCATAATCCATTGTCACCTATTATCGCGCATTTTTTAAAAATTAAATAATAAAAAATTTAATGTACAAAAATGAAAATATTATCCCACAAATAATAATGATTTTAAATATTAATTATAATAATACATTTTATAAATTAAGGTTTAAATTTAAAAACTCCATTTTATTGTTTAGAAGTTTATGATATAAGATTTTTTATATTAAAACTAAACAAAAGATTTATTTATTTTGTAAATTATATCACATGTTAACGTAAAAATATCATCCTAATACTATTTTATTATTTACATTATTTTTCTTTTAATTTTTATTTTAAATTTATCATATCAAAATCACAATAAGTGACAATGCTTTTATCATTTTTCTTATGATTTTAAATTGATTGTGGATCTAACTTTTTTTTTTTTTTTGGTTAAAATCTTTAATTTTTAATTAAAATAAAATTTAAAAGAAAATATATTTTTCATAAAAAATTGTATTTAACCTTTTATATTAATTTAATAAAAAAACAGGTACATCCTTAAAAAAATAAGTAAATTAATGCTTAAGAGAACCGAAAACACTATCATACTTATCATGGTGTATATATTCCTTAGGACCCTTGATAAGTAATTGGAGGTCTTTGCCTACCCGAAAAAGAACTTTGGGATCCTAGGTATATCCATTCTTAGAGGAACCAAGACCCCTATTTTCATTTTCATGGTTCATATATTCCTTTGGGGACCCTTGAGAAGGAATTAGAGGTTATTCCCCACCTTAAAATGGATATTGGAACCTAAGGTACATCCTAAAGACAATTTGGTGCATCATTTATAAAATTTGGTACATATTTCATAAAATTTGGTACATCCTTAAAACAATTTTGTACATCCAATCCATGAGCTACCAAGACCTCTATATTATTACCCATGGTTTGTTTATTTCTTTAGGGATCTTTATGAAGTAATTAAAAGTCGTTCCCTACTCAGAAACGAACTTTGGAACCCTAGGTACATCCCTAAGGAAATTTGGTACATCGTTAAGAAATTTTGGTACATCCAATCCTCCGGCTATCGAGACCCCTATCTATTTTCCCATGGTCCATATTATCCTTTAAGGACCTTTAGGTAGTGATTGAAGGTCATTCCCCACATCGGAAAGAACTTTGGCACTCTTGGTACATCCTTAAAAATATTTTGTACATACTTGAGCTATTGAAACCTCTATCTTATTACCCATGGTCCGATTATTCCTTTAGGGATCTTTGGGAAGTGATTGGAGTTCGTTCAGTACTCCGAAATGGACTTTGGAACCCTAGGTACATCATTGAGAAAATTTGATACATCCAATCCTTGAGCTAACGAAACACTTATCTTCATTTCCCTGGTTCATTTCTTCACTTGGAGACCCTCAGGAAGTTATTGAAGGTCGTTCCTCATCTCATAACAGACTTTGGCAACATTGGTACATCATTTACAAAATTTGGTATATCCTTTAAAAAATTTGATACATCCTTGACAAAATTTGGTACTTCCTTCACAAAATTTGGTACATCATGAAGGATATACCAAATTTTGTGAAGGATGTACCAAGGGTTCCAAAGTGCATTCTGAGGTGGAGATCGACCCCTAATCACTTCCTTATGGGTTCCAAAATGAAATCATGTATCATCCATGTTCAGATAGGGGACCCGAAAACAATAGGATCAGATGTACCAAATTTAATGAATGATATACCAAATTTTGAAAGGGGTGTACCAAGCATTTCAAAGTGCGTTTCGAAGCGAGGATCGACCCCCAATCACTTTATTATGGGTTTCTAAATGAAATTATGGATCATCCATGTTCAGATGAGGGTCCTAGAAGCGATAAGATGAGATGTACCAAATTTAATGAAGAATGTATCAAAATTAATGAAGGATGTACCAAATTTTGTGAAGGATGTACCAAGGGTTCCAAAGTGCGTTCTAAAATGGGGATCGACCCTCAATCACTTCCTTATGGATTTCAAAATGAAATCATGAACCATCCATGTTCAGATGGGGGTTCCGAAAGCAATAGGTTCGAATGTACCAAATTTAATGGAGAATGTACCAAATTTTGTAAATGATGTACCAAGGGTTCAAAAATGCGTTTCGAGGTGGGGATCGGCCCCCAATCACTTCCTTATGGGTTTCAAAATGAAATCATGGACCATCCATGTTCAGATGGGGATCCCGGAAACAATAAGATCGAATGTACCAAATTCAATGAAAGATATACCAAATTTTGTGAAGGATGTACCAAGGGTTCCAAAGTGCGTTCCAAAATGGGGATCAACCCTCAATCACTTCCTTATGGGTTTCAAAATGAAATCATGAACCATCCATGTTCAGATGGAGGTCATAAAAGCAATAGGTTCAGATGTACCAAATTTAATGAAGGATGTACCAAATTTTGTGAAAGATGTACCAAGGGTTCAAAAGTGTGTTTCGAGGTGGGGATCGGCCCCCAATCACTTCCTTATGGGTTTCAAAATGAAATCATGGACCATCCATGTTCAAATGGGGATCCTGGAAACAATAAGATCGGATGTACCAAATTTAATGAAAGATATACCAAATTTTGTGAAGGATGTACCAAGGGTTCCAAAGTGCGTTCCAAGGTGGGGATCGACCCTAAATGAAATTATGGACCATCCATGTTCAGATGGGGGTCTCGAAAGCGATAGGATGGGATGTACAAAAATTTAATGAAGAATGTACCAAATTTAATGAAGAATGTACCAAATTTAATGAAGAATGTACCAAATTTTGTGAAGGGTGTACCAAGGGTTCCAAAGTGCGTTTCGAGGTTGGGATCGACCCCCAAACACTTTCTTATGGATTCCAAAATGAAATCATGGACCATCCATGTTCAAATGAGGGTCCCATAAGGAATAGGATCGGATGTACCAAATTTTGGGAATGATGTACCAAGGGTTCCAAAGTGTGTTATGAGGTGGGAATCGGCCCCCAATCACTTTCTTATGGGTTTCTAAATGAAATTATGGATCATCCATGTTCAGATGGGGGTCCAAGAAGCGATAGGATCGGATGTACCAAATTTAATGAAGGATGTATCAAATTTTGTGAAGGATGTACCAAGGGTTCCAAAGTGAGTTTTAAGGTGGGGATCGACCCCCAATCACTTTCTTATGGGTTTCTAAATGAAAATATGGACCATCCATGTTTAGATGGGGGTCCCGGAAGAGATAGGATCAGATGTACCAAATTTTGTGAAGTATGTACCAAGGATTCCAAAGTGCATTCTGAGGTGGGGATTGACCCCTTAACACTTCCTTATGGGTTCTAAAATGAAATTATGGACCATCCATGTTCAAATGGAGGTCCCGAAAGCTTTAGGATCGGATGTACCAAATTTAATGAAGAATGTACCAAATTTAATGAAGGATGTACCAAATTTTGTAAAGAATGTACCAAGGGTTCCAAAGTGTGTTTCGAGGTGGGGATCGGCCCCCAATCACTTTTTTATGGGTTTCTAAATGAAATTATGGACCATCCATGTTTAGATGGGGGTCCCGGAAGTTATAAGATCGGATGTACCAAATTTAACGAAGAATGTACCAAAATTTGGGAATGATGTACCAATGGTTCCAAAGTGCGTTCCGAGGTGGGGATTGGCCCCCAATCACTTTCTTATAGGTTTCTAAATGAAATTATGGACCATCCATGTTCAAATGGGGGTCTCAAAAGCAATAGGATCGGATGTACCAAATTTTGTGTAGGATGTACCAAGGGTTCCAAAGTACGTTCCGATGTGGGAATCAACCCCCAATCACTTTCTCATGGGTTTCTAAATGAAATTATGGACCATCCATGTTTAGATGGGGGTCCCGAAAGTGATAAGATCTGATGTACCAAATTTAATGAAGGATGTACCAAATTTTGTGAAGAATGTACCAAGGGTTCGAAAGTACGTTTTAAGGTAGGGATCGGCCCCCAATCACTTTCTTATGGGTTTCTAAATGAAAATATGGACCATCCATGTTCAGATGGGGGTCCCAAAAGCGATAAGATCGGATGTATCAAATTTAATGAAGGATGTACCAAATTTTGTAAATGATGTACCAAGGGTTCCAAAGTGTGTTTCGAGGTGGGGATCGGCCCCCAAACACTTCCTTATGGGTTCCAAATGAAATCATGGACCATCCATGTTCAGATGGGGGTCTCATAAGCAATAGGATGGGATGTACCAAATTTTGTTAAGGATGTACCAAATTTTGGGACGGATGTACCAAGGGTTCCAAAGTGCATTCCGAGGTGGGGATCGGCCCCCAATCACTTTCTTATGGGTTTCTAAATGAAATTATGGACCATTCATGTTTAGATGGGGGTCCCAGAAGTGATAAGATCGGATGTACTAAATTTAATGAAGGATGTATCAAATCCTTGAGGTGAAGATTGGCTTCGTGTTATGTGAGGAGTCGGTAAAAGGGAGGTTGACCCATTAACACATTGGGAAAGCATTTGAACATTTACACCTTATCCTTAGAATAAATGGAATTTTTTTTATACAATAACATTAGTTTGGTATGTTATGTGCAGAAGGCAATCTAGGGGCGCACCTTCCATTTCAAAGGCATGCCTATGGTTGAATGACATCATATTACTATGCTACATGCAAAAGGCAAAGTAAGGGTGCACCCTTCGTTGCATAGGCATGCCCATGGGTATGATAATATTATTTTGGTATACTATATGCAGTATGCAAACTAGGGGCACATCCTTGATTTTAGAGGCATGCCTATTGCTAAAACCATTATATTGGTAGGCTATGTGCACTAGTAAATAGCACAACCTTGACACATCATTCACAAAATTTGGTACATCCGATCCTATCACTTCCGAGACCCCCATCTGAACATGGATGGTCCATAATTTCATTTAGAAACCCATAAGGAAATGATTGGGGGCCGATCCCCACCTTAAAATGCACTTTGGAACCCTTGGTACATCCTTCACAAAATTTGGTACATCCTTCATTAAATTTGGTACATCCGATCCTATCACTTCCGAGACCCCCATCTAAACATGGATGGTCCATAATTTTATATAAAAACCTATAAGAAAGTGATTAGGGGCCGATCCCCACCTCGGAACGCACTTTGGAACCCTTGGTACATCCTTCCCAAAATTTAGTACATCCTTTATTAAATTTGGTACATCCAATCCTATCGCTTCTGGGACCCCCATCTGAACATGGATGACACATGATTTCATTTTGGAACCCATAAGGAAGTGATTGGGGGCTGATCCCTACCTTGAAATGCATTTTGGAACCCTTGGTACATCATTCACAAAATTTATACATCCTTCATAATGTACCAAATTTTGTGAAGGATGTACCAAATTTTGTAAATGATGTACCAAATTTTGTAAATGATGTACTAATCTTGCCAAAGTCCATTATAAGGTGGGGAACGACCTTCAATAACTTCCTGAGGGTCTCCAAAGAAAGAAATGGACTATGGAAATGGAGATAAGTGTTCCAAAGTCCATTTCGGAGTAGGGAACGATCTCTAATCACTTCCCAAAGATCCCTAAAGGAATAAATGGACCATGGGTAATAAGATAGAGGTTTCAATAGCTCAAGTATGTACCAAATATTTTTAAGGATGTACCATATTTTGTAAAGGATGTACCAAGAGTGCCAAAGTTCGTTCTAATGTGGGGAATGACCTTCAATCACTACCTAAGGGTCCTTAAAGAACAATATGGACCATGGGAAGATAGATAGGGGTCTCGATAGCTGGAGTATTTGATGTACCAAAATTTCTTAACGATGTACCAAATTTCCTTAAGGATGTACTTAGGGTTCCAAAGTTCGTTTATGAGTAGGGAACAACCTTTAATTACTTCCTAAAGATCCCTAAAGAAATAAACAAACCATGGGTTATAATATAGAGGTCCTGATAGCTCATGAATTGGATGTACAAAATTGTTTTAAGGATGTGCCAAATTTTATGAAATATGTGCCAAATTTTATGAAATATGTACCAAATTTTATAAATGATGCACCAAATTGTCTTTAGGATGTACCTTGGGTTCCAATATCCATTTTAAGGTGGGGAATAACCTCTAATTCCTTCTCAAGGGTCCCCAAATGAATATATGAACCATGAAAATGAAAATAGGGGTCTTGGTTCCTTTAAGAATGGATATACTTAGGATCTCAAAGTTCTTTTTAGGATGGACAAAGACCTCCAATTACTTATCAAGGGTCCTAAAGGAATATATACACCATGATAAGTATGATAGTGTCTTCGGTTCTCTTAAGCATTAATTTACCTATTTTTTTATTAAATTAATATAAAAGGTTAAATACAATTTTTTATGAAAAATATATTTTTATTTTATTTTATTTTAATTAAAAATTAAAGATTTTAACCAAAAAAAAAAATTAGATCCACAATCAATTTAAAATCATAAGAAAAATGATAAAAGCATCGTCACTTATTGTGATTTTGATATGATAAATTTAAAATAAAAATTAAAAGAAAAATAATGTAAATAATAAAATAGTATTGCGATGATATTTTTACTCTTACATGTGGTAGAATTTACAAAATAAATAAATCTTTTGTTTAGTTTTAATATAAAAAATCTTATATCATAAACTTCTAAATAATAAAATGGAGTTTTTAAAATTTATAAAATGTATTATTATAATTAATATTTAAAATCATTATTATTTGTGGGATAATATTTTCATTTTTTTACATTATATATATTTTTTATTTAATTTTTTATATTAATTATTTATTATATATTATCATTTTAAGTTTAATATGTCAAAAAAAATAATTAAAATCAATAAATATAGACAAATTAGAGAGTAAAAAAAATTAAAATTAAAGAATTTTTATTAAAAAATGCACGAGCATATTAAAAAGAATATAAAGACAAAAAAGAAAAATAATAATAAAAATTATAATAGGTGACAATGGATTATGGTGGCAGGAGAGGAAAAAAAAGAAAAAAGAAAAAAGTGGAAACATGACAAGTGGTAAGAGAGATATATTGATGTGAGAAAAATAATAAAATTAAATGACTCATGTACTTGTTAACAGATAGCATTAAATTGGTGTGTGCTTTGTCCTTTACTTTTGAGGGTAATTGTGGAACAAATTTGAAAGCACTATTGGAGTGCATGAATAAACAATATTTTTTTCCATTTTACACCAAAATTAAAAAGAAAAAAGTAAAGTTCCAAAATCTCATATTTTTTGTAGTTGGTGTATAGTTAGATGATTTTCCCAAATAAATAATTAGAGATTTGATAAAATCATATAAATAAATAAAAAAAATTCCAAAACATCCCCAGAGTGCCTAGAATTCCAATAGTACAAAGAGCCTAATCATATATTATTTATTCTAGAGTTGATCAAACTTATCAATGCTCAAAAATGAGATAGAACAATGTGTCGTACAAAGATTGAATTTATTAACAAGCATAGAAGTGAGATAAAATCAAACCAAAAAATTGTACAATATAATTGAAGTATCTAGATTATATGAAAAATGCCTAAAGAGCCTAAACATGCATAGGTTATCCCAAATTTCAAAGAAAAAATCACAACCATAGATTCAAATTAGCATAGTAGGCATAGCAAGATTAAATTAAATATTAAGCTTAAGAAATTATTTTTTGAATGAAACCAAACCCTAAAGGGTTATTGAAGAAGTCTATTATATAGGAAATATATCAAAAATAATTTTAAAATCCATGAGCTAATATAAATTTACAAAAACACTTTCGAGTGTCAAAAGCAAGTCAGAATCTGGACCTTTTGAAAAACTGATTTAACTTACAAACGAACCAATTAAGACCCATGTGGTGGGCTAGTTCAAGCAAACCAAGCCCATAATGGGCTTAAATCACTTAAGCCCACTATAAGCCTATATAAACCCCCTTAGGGGTTAGGGCTTAACTCTTGACCAATGTTTTGAAAATCAAAGCCTGATCTAATTTGATTCACCATGTTGGGCTTAAAATGAGTTAAACCGATATTGAACTTGTCCACCCAATCATGGGTTGACCTTTATTTTTCTTTTACATGAGGCATGCAAAGATTTCAAACCCAAAGGCCCACTTTAAAGCCCATACCAGTAACCTAATTTCATGTCTAGGCTACTAGGATAAGTTGGTAAGGGGTAAAAAGCCATAATTTGAACCTAGGTTCAAAGGTATGGAAAATCAAGGTATGGACCACCCTCTTATACTTACATCTTTCTACCATAAAGCATTTAAAAACTATATATACATTAAACACAAAATGAATATAAATATTTATGATTTATCTATAATAAATATCAAAATAATATAAATAAAAGAATTAATAATTTTCAAAATTGTAAAATATATATCTACTTAAATCCAAATAAAATTTAAATAATAAAATCTTATTTATTTTAATAATTAAAATTTACATATTTAATAAAATTGAAAATACAAATAATTTAATAAATCTTTGTTTTATTCTTAACATAATTTAAGTTATCAATATTAATGATGATTATATGATGAAATGTATTTAAAAATTTTAATTATTTACATATATTGTAATTTCTTATAATTATTTTTATTTTAATAATATATAAAATATTTATTTATGACATCATTGATTCAACCATGGTTTAACCACTAGTTCGACCATTGAATCGTGAATCGGTAACTTTTCATGTTTAATGACCGATCCAATTCTAAAAATATTGCTCTTAACAATTCATTCTTCTTGTTCACTTAGAGAGAGAGAGAAAGAGAGACCTAGCCACCAATCCTCCAAAAGGTTTCCACCCCTCCATAACAATATCTGGAAAAAGCCATTGAGAGGAAGACTACTAAGTTTATGAGACATTTTATGGATTTGGCATAGTCTCCATCTAGGAGCTTTCAAATTTGAGGTAAAATACTAAACTTTAGATCCTATAAAGTTTTAGCTATATCTAATGCTTCCATTTTTAGGATCTAGAATCCTAGGAAGCTAATTTTGCACCATAATTGATCTTGAGATATGGAATGGAGTAATTTAAATATTCCCTATACATTTATCATGAGTTCATAATCCATCACGTGTGTTGACATTTTATCGAGACCAATTAGATGCACAAACCCATGACTAAGTACATATCACGTGTAATGTATTATTGTTAACCATTTAAGCATTAACATTATTAATGTAAATGTTAGTATTTATAGGTCTTGGAACCTTACATGGGAGACTTGGTTGCATATCTTCCAACATGTATAGAAAACCAAGAGAATTGGTAGGTGATGTCACCTTTTATCTGCTTTGACATTATCGAGTGGCCTTGATTAGAGCAAGTTTTGCAACAATTTAGTCTCAAATAAGAGATACCTCCATCTTATTTGATAAAGCATGACCTACATTCAGTGGATAGGTAAGGATAACATAAGTACGATTATGGGGCATATATTCCATGCATAGTACATTGCCCTATGGGCTAGTCATGCAAGTGTATCATGATTTAGACAATTATCATACACCCAACATGGAAAATATTGTCATCAACTTGTTGTTTCCATATCAATCTATGAAAAGACACCATTTAGTACACAAACTAGAAAATGAACAAAATAACTAAGGTTAAATTAGAATCTAAAACCTTTACCATTCACCTTAACTATTCATTAAAAAAATAAAAATAAATCCAAGCTACCACACATAGTAGTAAATCTAACTATGATTCATAATCATGTGAAAAGAAGGCTTCTATCAAAGTTTGTGAGTTTCTTGGCCTTGTACCATCCTTGGGATTAATTAGTTCTATTTCTCAATAAATAAAAAGAAAATGTATAATTAACCCAATATAGTAGGGACTACCTTGATGTAGGACATGTATTGAATCCATTGAAAGCTTTGTGAGAGAAAAAACATTTTCCTAGTCTACATTAAAGTCAAATAAAATCATTTTTATACTAGGCTATTTATTACAAGAATTGGAATTTTATTTATCCTATCAATTCACTTTTTTTATAATGAGAGAACATCCTTTATTCTAACTAATGATATAAAGAATGAAATTATATTTCATAAGTTCATGTTCCACATTTTAGAGAGTATAATATACATTGCAGGCCCAAATCCAATAAGTTTAAACCTTTAGAGAATTGATAATCCAACATGGTACCATAGTATGTTTGATGGGAGGCCATGTATGCAAACCTCACCATATATTCATTTTCCCATTTTGTTGAGCCCACAAATGGAGCCAAAAAAGAAAATAGGCTCCACGTGATGGAGGGTATTAGAGAGAATGATGTACATTGTGGGATCAGATCCTATAAGCTTAAACTTTTAAGAAAATTGATTGTCCAACTTTATGCTATTAGAGAGATAGGAAAGAATGCATGAACCTCAATATCTAAGTTGCATCATATACATTATTGGTTCAAATACTAAAAGTTTAAAACCCTATTTGGTAATTATTTTTTAAAATAGTTCTGAAAAATAGTTTTTGAGAATAGGTTCTAAAAACTGTTCTTTGATGTTTTGTAGAACAAATGTTGTTTAAGAATTTGAAATTTAACGTTTTCAATACCTTCAAATATGTTTTAAAGATAATTTTATATGCAGTGCTTTATTTTTAGTTATTCTCTATATTTGTATAATTATTTTTAAAAATAGTCATAAAAAACAAGTGAAAATAACTTAAAACAACTAAAAGATGTTATTTAAAAACATCTTTGGCCCATTTAGTAATTATTTTTTAAAAAAAGTTCTAAAAAATAGTTTTTGAAAACTATTTTATGATGTTTTGTAGATCAAAAGTCTGTTTGAAAACCTAAAATATTTTTAATATGTTTTTAATATTTTTAAATATGTTTTAAAATAATTTTTATATCCATTGTTTTATTTTTAATTATTTTACATGTTTGTATAATAAATTTTTAAAATAACCCTTAGAAAACAAGTGAAAACAGTATAAAACCACTAAAAGATGTTCTCCGAAAACACCCTATTTTTTGTTTTCTAGAAGAAAAAAAATCAAGAAAACTGTTCTTGAAAATAGTTGTCAAACAAGCCCCTTATTTCTAAAAGAAAATTGTTTTCTATTTTCTAGTTATCAAAACGTACTTTCTTTCTTTTTTGTTCTAGAGAACAAGAAACTATTTTTTAAAACAATTACCAAACAAACCCTAAACTTTTAAGAAAATCAATTGTCCAACTTCATGGCATTGAAGCTAGGAGAGAATGAACCTTAATATCTAAGTTTTCCATCAATATCCTAGTTTAATTTCAATCAAGCTAAATACCATAAATTCTCTACCATGGTAAAACCAAATCTCCTCCTTAATTCATGGCCTTAGTGTTCTCCATCATCTTAAGTTGAGAAAAACTTGTAGAAGAAATTAAGGACGATGAGGGAAGCAAAAATCCAATCCCACAAAACCAACTATGGATCAACAATGAGGTGCTTCTCACTCATGGCTTCTTGAATCCAAGGAAAAAGACATTTTAAGTATGATTCTTTGTGTTAAAACAATATATGAGATAGACTTCTCTTCAATAGAAATTGCTCCTTATCGTAGTCAAGAAAGAAAAAAACTCTAAAAAAATAGGTTGATGACTTTCAAATAAAAAATAAAAAATAAAAGGGCATGGTTTCTTAAAGAATATTTAAAAAAAAAAAAATCAAAAATATATGTGACAATCTTACCCAAATCAAAAGTTGCAAACCAAGACAAAGATTCCAATTTACTCATAACTTAAACAAAGACAATAAAATATTCGAGTTACTATACTTACTAAACCACCTTATTCTTTCTTTAGCGAGTTCATGTCTACTATTGAAGGAGATGAACAATCACTCACTATACCAAAAGGAGGATAAAATATTTCTAAAACTTTACACTCATTTTGGATAGAGAAAATTTCAATTCAAGAGGAAGAGACTTCATATCTATAGGGCATTAAAATTCTCAAACCAAAATATCAAAATACCAATAACAATTTTAGGCAGGCTAATATAATGTTGTACATATATGCCTGTTCATCATTTCATTCTCATTCTAAATGCATCAAGTTTGATTATCACTATTAGAGAGAAGGTTGTTATGGGCACTTTTTTTACTCACACATTCTCAACTTGCTAATATTTCTATTAAGTCTTTGTGAAATGATGTCTTTTCAATGTTTCATGACAAACCAGACATTCATATTCATTCTTATTCCAACTTAAAGAGGTATATTAAGAAAAAAATCAAGAAGATACACAATGTAAGTAAGCGAGGAGATACATAGAATCAAATGCATATTAAGGGAAATGATCAAGGAGATACAAAGAATAGAAATAATCAATGAGATATCCAAAATCAAATGCATAATGAGTAGGAATCTGCTCCAATCAATAATTACATAAATCAAAATCAATCAAATATAACAATATTTGATTCCCTTAATTTTATAAATTTTCTTGTATAACTCACCATACATTCTTTTATAAAGTTTTAAAAATAAGTAATAGAATGAAACACTTCTGTTATCAAATTATCAAACGCTTCACACATTATATCTCTGATCATGCCTACTTCTTCCATTGTGGACACTAGGCAGCTTTTTATAAATAATGAAGTCATAGTTTTCCTAATAGAAATGGGTTCATACATCATGGGTTTTTGAATAAGACATGTATCTGATGAATCTGATCATTGAGGCAACTACTCTAATAGAATTTAGAGGTAAAAAAGTTTCTTTAAAAATAAATAAAACATAAGAGGATTTGAAGTTTTGGTCATAGGCTTTTCAGTTTGCCTGGCCATGTTCCTCATCTGCTCTGGCCGCTCAAACATTGTGTCTAGAAGCTTTCCTCAATTGGCTAAATGCTTCACTGTATTCTTTCTGTGCTTCTAACCGGTGAAGCTTCTGTTTGAGCTGTATATGGAGCTCACAAAGATGATAGCACTGCGGCCAACCTCAAACCCCCATATTGCACCAGACTTTGGCAGAGGGTTTTGAGTGAAGAACCAATCTATGATTGATTCTAGACATGGGTGGCCGAAGGAATATACCTTTTCAGCTGGTGTGTTGACAAATACTGTGGTTTCAGAACCAAAATGAGTGCAGAGCTCACTAGCCTTTCTGGGAGAAGCAAAGAGGTGTGTAGAAAAAGTAACCTGCAAGGTACTTTCTTCCTCCGTTTTCATCATCTCAGCCTCCTGCTTATTACCCTTACTTCTTCCCACAGAGAAGAAAACGAGAGAAAGCACAAGGCTTTTCATAATCAAGATTGAACGATTTTGTAGAGAAATATTCAGGTATTTAAAAGGGTTTCTTTCCCTCTAAATTTGCTGACAATGCTCTCTTAAATTACCACATCTTGTGTTTAAAAATATATATTTTCCCCGAATTTATAGTTGTAAATAATTTGAATACTAAAATTTTAACCTCTTATATATATGGTATAGCCATAAACATTATAAATATATTTAAACATTTCAGTATGTTAAAAAAGTCATTGACTGCCTAACCATATCTACCATCTTATGACAAAGGTGTTAGAGTACAAATACGTGAGTATTTAAACATTTCTCCATTTTTTAAATTTGAAAAAATATTAAGGTATTGATTCAATACCTACTGAATTTTTTAATGCGAGCCACTAATAGTATATGATAAAATTTGGACTGTCAAACAAAACTACAAATATATGGGATAAGGGCGCCAACAAAAGAAGTGAAGGTACAATGAAGTGATACCTAGGTACAAATAAACCTGACTAAAATATAATTTGATGAGATCAAGGTATAAATAAATGAGACTAAAGTATCATGGGATGAAATTAAGGTACAAAGTAATCAAATCCCTATTGAGTACAAAATAAGACCTGAATTACACACATGGCATTACTTGATTAATGGAACCTTTGCAATAAATACTGAAAAAATACACTTATTTGATACCATGATAAGACTCGTGAATTTGTTTAAATCTATATTGCATTCCTTATAATTAATGTTTTACCGATTAATTTGGATACTCTACACTAAATTTCTTACTTAAAATTTTGGATACTAGAACCTTCATCTCTTGTGATATAGCCATAAATGCAATTCAAATTTAGATACCTTATTTGTATTTGTTAAAAAAGGAAAAAAAATTGGCAACCGATTGATATTATCATCTTATGATAAAGAGGTTTAAAGAATTATTTTTAAAATTACTATCTCTAGTATCTGAAGTCATATCCCATTCCTAATATTTCATTACTTACCTAATTATTTAGATACCTAAATCTTAGCTTCTTATAATATAGCCATAAGATAACCAATATATTTAAACATCTTAGTTGTAGTTGTTAAAAACAAATGACAACCTAACTATATTTGTCATCTCATGATAAAGAAGATTGAGGAGAAAAATATGGGCAATTAAAGGGGTTTCTCTATCTCTACATTTGTTATCAATGCTATCTAAAATTAGTAAATTTTGGAACCAAATGTATAGTATTCAATCTTTGTATTTAACTATTTACCTAGTAGCATGAATGCCAAAATCTTAGTCTCTTATAGTATGGTCATAAACATTATGAGTAAATTTAAACATATTAGGTATACTTGTCAGAAACAATTGACAACCTAACTATATTTAGCATGTTATAATAAAGAGGTTTGATGAGAAAATATGATTATACAAAAGGGTTTCAATATTTCTAAGTTTGCTACCAATATCTTAAATTATCAATGCTTTCCTTGTATTTAATTTTTTATTTCATAATTTTAAAACCAGGGTGATGTTTGGATACTCTTTCTATTTTTATTTTTAAAAATTCAAATTCTTATATAAAATATAAGAACTCTTTTACAAAAGGAAGAGGTTTACTATATGCCCTTAAAAAGTCCTTTCAAAACTTTAAAAATTTGAAGCAAAATTTTTTTACTTCTTTACATTTTAAAATTTTTAAAAAGTGTTGTCAATTACATAAAGTATGTTACATTTCATAAAAAATTTCCAACATTTTTAATTAATAATTTATCAAAACGCCAAAAAATAGAAATGTATTGAGCATATTTGACTTATTAGTTAATAATTTTGGATACCAAAACTATAGCCCCCTTATAATATAATCAAAAACATTATTGGCATGTTTGAATAAGGAATGGGAATGAAAATTCTATTTCCATTTCTATTCTCTCTTGATTATAAATGAATTTGGTGATTTCAATTATTGCCTTTATTTTTTATTTAAAAACAAAATTGTTTTTGAGAATTTATATCATTATAATTGGTTGTTTTTTAGAAACAATTTTTAAAAATAAAGTAAAATAAAGAATTATTCCTCTGATTTTTTTTAATTAGAAAAAATGAATTTCCAATCAAATAAGACTTTGTATTGAATTTATCAATAAGTTTAATAATTTTTTAAAATAATTTAAAATATCTATATATATATATATATAAAAGGAATATAATTAAATGATAATAATAATAAACATAATTAATACTTTAAATTCTTTAATAAATATTGTAATTTTTAAGAATAATTTGAAGTTTAAAAACTGATTAACTAATTATAGATTAAATAAAATAATTGAGAATATCATCTTCCTAATTGAGTAATAAATATATGCATATAATGAATTTTTTGGTTTATTTATATCTTAAAAATTAAATTTTATTTGTTTTTATATTCATATTGATCATATTTAACTAGGTTTTTTCTTTTTTCTTTTTTTAAAAAGGTAAAAATTTGAAGGGAACTTAATTTGAATTAACCACGGCATTCTAAGTGAAAAAAGGGGCTTTAAAACATGCTCAAACCCTAGCCATTCCACTAATCAGGATTTGAGCTCATGAAAAAGCACATATGAGAGCTATTGAGAGGAAATAGGTCAACCGAATGGCGGCCATCTTAGTTTAGTATGCCAAATGGACTTGCTATACTTTGCCTAGCACCGATCGATTAGATGCCCAACTAATTGTGTTGTTAGACTCCTAATGTCATTTACAACTACATTTATTAGTAATAGCCAGTGCATAGCCCCATGTGATCATCTACCATTTCTTCATGGAAGTGGCCCTAGTGACTAATACTTTTCTAGAACCAGTAAACAAAGCAATTGGGACTCATTTCTTAATTGCCTAACACCCGCAAATCATAATTAACTTTGAGATCCCAAGCCTTTAAGAATCTTTAGTGCATCTTAATCTGCACTTTGAAATACTCCTCATTGAATGCATTTGAGTTAGAATTGTTCACTTGTAAATCTTTTCTTTCATAGAGATCTCTTGGTAGAACTTCAACTATTTTGAGAATTGTTGAAGGTGTATGAGACATTGAGAATTGTAAAAGTTCATTGATACTTAAAAAACAAAGTGTATAAAGAGGAAAAACTTTGGTTAAAGACTCTTAGATTATGTTTGATTCTCGGAAAGTATTAAGTAAAGAAAAAAAAATGTTAAGAAAATGGTTTTCTTATATTTGGTTTCATAATGAGAAATACGAAAAAAAAAAATCAAATCAAATTAAATTAAAATTAATTAGAAATGTATTCACTTTAAGATTATTTAATCTTTATATATTAATTTGAAAAAACATATAAAATAATTTATTGACTTTGAATGTAATTTTTATTTTCCTTTGTTTTAACTTTTCTTCTCTATTTTCTGTCCCTCAAATTTTTGGAAACCAAACATAGCCTTAAAATTAGTGGAGCAATCTCCAAGGCTAGGATTGAACTGAAAGACTTGAACATAAGTGGGTTTGTCAAACTATGATAAACTCTAATTTGTATTTTCTTTATTTTAAATTTTTGGCACATTATTGTTAATTGTCAATACTCGTGCTTAAATTGAAAAAGATTTCAATAACCCAATTTACACCACTTCTTCTATGATTTCTTATGTCAATTTATCTTAGGAAAGACCATAACCACAATTGATATTAAAGCTAGACCTTTTATCAAATAGACTTAAGGTTTTTTTTTTTTTAATAAAATAAACTTAGGCCTTATTTGGATTGACTCTTAGAAGTTAAAACTTATTTGTTAAGTTTAATTAGAGCCGGTACCTTTTTGGATTATTTTGCTAAAATTTTAATTTTAATAAAACTTCTACAATTCAACTTGTAGTTAAAAATAAAACTCTATCTCAAATGGGCCCTTAAGATGTCTATTTAACATCTATTTTCTTTAAGTTGAATTTTATTTTCAAATAATTGTTTCAATAAAAGTCATTTAGAACTTTTATCTTAAACCCAAAGTTTAAATGCACAATTTTGCATCTATTTCTATTCAAATTTAAGACAAATTTAGAAATATTACCTTTACTTCTTAATGAAATTGATTATGGTTTCTGTAAAAATAAAAGACTTGGCTTTTATAGTCCTTGGGCTATGAACTTTATGACGTCATTAAAGATGGATGAATACGTATCCTTTGATTAAACTTCGTTGATGGAGTAAATGTTTCAAAAAATGGAGTTTATTCAAAAGAAAATATAAATTTGCAAAAAGTATTTCAAAATTTTGAAAATGGAAAAAAAAATTGTGAAGCATATTAAATGCGAAGGCAAATAAAAGAATAAGATTTTCGCCCCATGTCCTTTCCGAATGATGATACATGTTACAAAAAATGATCTCTTAATATGATTTATGCCCCTAAGTTATTCTCACAAACTTTTTAGTCTACTTTGGCACGATATTAAAAATGACAATCATTTTTATTGGTCACAAAATTTAAAACATTAAAAATATATAATAACCATGATAAATATTTTTTTTCCTTCTATACATGCTTAGAATTGATTATGGCATAAGAGATCGGTACATGCTAATACAAACTAATTACATAACTCAATAAAAATGAACTGATAAAACATCTTCCAAAAATTAATTTTGAAATAGAAAAAAAAAATTGTAGAGCATATTAAATGGAAAAGTAAATAAAGAATCCATTTTAAATAATTTGATTTCAAGACCTTTAAAGTTTTTACATATGGAATTAGTTTTGGTAGAATACATTTTGATTATGTTATTTTTAGTGATTTTCTAAATGTACTTAAGCATTATTATTTAAATCATAAAGATGAAGTTTTTCATATCTTATGTTATAAAGTTCAAAAAAAAAAAATCATGGGAAGAATTCTCAAATTATTATTAAGTATTTTTCAAAAATAAATAAATGTAAATAGTCAAATTTATCCATGCATTTTCATTAAAAAATCAAAACATGTGGATGATTTGCATCTTATTAAAATTTCTTGAAGAACTTACAAGAACAATGACTAGTTATTCGAAGAAATAATTTGAAATGAAGTATCTTAGAAAAATAAATTTGTCTCAATCTACAAAGCAAGCACTTTTCACATAAGGTATTAATTCATCAATCAGTATATACAAAGAAAGTTTTGAAGTACTTTCATAGACACAAATAATATCTATGGAGTTCTTTCTTAATCATTCGCTCACTTAAAATGAAAAATGGAATATTTTATTCAAAAAGTACCAAATCTTGGTACAATTGTTGGATTGATGTACATTACATTTATATATAACTAAATATCAAATTCTTTATTAATTTTCCACCAAGATATAGTTTTGAACCAACTCTAAGAAATGGAATTAAGTCAAACATGTATTACAACCTCTTCATGAAAGAACTTAAATGTGTTTATCTTATTTAAGAGGTTGAGAATCATAGTTACTTCGTTATGTAAATTTCAGTTATTTTTCAAATCCCTACAAAGCTAGATCTCATATTAGATATATATTTACGTGAGTTAATATTACGATATCTCGTAGTTTTGCAAAGCAAACATTAATCGAAACTTCTTCAAATCATTAGAAATATTCGTAATTTATTAAGCCTAAAATGCATATAGTTAAGATTTGTAATGTAACTTAGTCGATAAAGTTGACTATCCTCTATCGAAGACAATCCAATAATGATATATGAAAATAATATAACATATATCCAAATTAAGCAACATAAAGTAAAGTAAAGATGATAGAACTCAAAATATCATATTGAAGTTTTTTCTACACTCATGAGCTCTAGAAGAGGTGAGAAAAAAAATCGATATACATCAAATATGATCATGTAATAAGTAAGCAGATTCTTTTTATGGAATCATTATTATTTAACATTTTTATTTAAATTAACTATAATAAATTAAATAAAATAATAATAATTTTTAGTATCTCAAATAAGAGAACTTTTAGAGCAGTGAGAAAATGAAAAATAAATAATTGGAATTGTAAGGTATAAGACAAACTAGCACATTTCCTTCAACTTTTCAACAAAGGTTGCAAATTTCTGGCAATGGTCTTTTAAAAAATATTTGCCTGAAATTCAAAAAAATAATTAATCTCAACATTTTAGTTGTTCACATGTTTAGCACCTTAGAATGTCCTCATTAGATGACTTACTAGAAATAAAATTAAAAAATTCAAATTTCTTTCACCTACATTCCCCTTCATATTTCTGCCTTACCAAACATGGCCTAAGGTGCCAATCAATAATTTCCACCCTTTAACATGTTGGACCAAGTTGAACCTTAACCAATGAGGGGAGTCCCAACTGTTTAAGGCCTTGTACTCATGTTTTTCATGAAGATGAGACCTGCAATTTATTTTTATTTTTCTGTTGGCAGCTAGGATGGGGCTCACCCTGATCCCAATCCTGTCTCAATCATTTGAACTTATTACCATCCCCATCCAAAAAATAAGTTTAAAAATTATAATCAAATTAGAATTTACAAATAAATATAATAAAAAATAAATAAATTAAAATATCTTTTATTTAATTATATATATGAATGGGCAAAATATATATATTTACATAATCTACCCGTAATATATCCTATTCTAAAAACCATCCATATAAAGACAAGTGAAATGGGTATAGGAAAAAACTCACTTCATTACCATCCCTATTAGCATACCCCACATTGACACTGCTGAGTGAGGCAATTGAATCTCAAAAACAAGCATTAAGACAGGAATTTTAATGCAATACTGATGAGAAATAAATAGCAAAATCCATATGTAATACAAATCTTTCTCCAAATTATACACCTTGTGAACCAAAACTGTATTGGATGCAGCCCTGGAGCTGAATGATCTTCTAGTGAATGAATAATACTAATGAAATGGGCAACCAAATTAAGTTAGCAAATGGATGAGCAAATAAACAAAGTGAGTAACTATTGGGTCTGATATGAAAGATCTTTTAGTTGCTGAGGATCCACCTCTGAGGGTGTCCTAGTCAGGGCACACTGAGCAGTTGTGGTCTTTGGGAAGGCTATAACATCCCTGATGGAATTAGCACCTGCCAATAGCATCACCAACCTATCCAGTCCAAAAGCTATCCCCCCTGCACCAGGAAAAAAAAATAACAACTTAACTATAACTCCAAATATTGAGATAACAATCAGGCGCTCAGACTGCAAATGAACTAGATGGTTGTACATGACCATGATGCTTAACCAGTCAATGCATCAGATTCAGATCAATCCATAGTGTTAACAAAAAGCCAACTCACTCCTCAAAAATCCAACCCATACAGCAATCCACAAGTGCCATAACATTAAAGAACCTTCCTGAATCTGTAAAATATCAAGATACCAGGAACATGGAAAAAATCAACAAATTTTATTTCCAGATCCAATCTCCTAAGAGGCATTGGCTTTAGAACTTAAATTGGAAAACCATAGAAATTTGCCATTTGGATTCTAGATGTTCAAAAGGAAAATCTATTTTCTAGACCATCAACAACATTTGTTTGGTTATGTTTGGTTCCCGGAAAGTACTAAGGAAGGAAAAAAAATATTAAGGAAATGATTTTCTCATGTTTGGTTATCTATCGCAAATTCCCAAAAAAAAAAAAAATTAAATATATTTAAAATTAATTAGAAACTTATGCATTTTCAAATTATTTAATTTTTTTATCAAAAAGATAGTGAAATAAGTTTGAAGTAGCATATAAAAATAAAAATAATTTATTGATTTTAAATCTATTTAGTATTTTCCTTCACTTTTTCTTTCTTTATACTTTTTCTCTTTATTTTCTTTCCTTTACATTTTCCTTCAATTTTTTTGGGAACCAAACATAGCCTTTAAGTTCAACAACTCTCAGAAATAATCAAATTCATTTCTTTTCCCAGGCTATTCAGTATTTATTAAAGATTCCATTTGGATTACAAAAAGTACGAAAAGGAGTAAAAAGAAAGTAGGAGATATTCCAAATTATCTTTATTCTACTATGAAAAATATGAAAGAAAATAAAGCACAATGAAAAATATTTTGGAACTTCTATATTTTCAAATTCTTCATTTTTTAATAGAGGAAAAAATAGGAATACTTGAAAAGGCATGCCAAAAAAATTTAGAAAATTTAAACCTATTTCTACTTTTCTTCACTTTTTTCTTTCATTTCATTTTTCATTTTTCATCTCTAAAATCTTTCTTTTGTAATTCCATCTTCCATCAGAAAAAGATGTGCATATATTCTACATCACCCTATATCCATGTCTACTTTGCAATTTAATGGCTTCATTTTCTATTATTTGGGTGCCTGTTGCAGTGGACAATACACACCTCTGTACAAACATGGAACATTTATTCGTGAGAAGGAATCATACTATGCAAGGGACATGCATCTGTTAGTCCATTACACTTAAGAACAATACTCTGGCTAGGGGAATGTGTTTCTTACCATGTGGAGGAGCACCCATGTCCAGAGCCTCTAGAAGGTAGCCAAACTTTGCCTCAGCCTGGAGACAAAAGAAGAAATTGCCAAATGAGAACCTACGAAATTCTTTTTTCTTTTTTTGGCAGAGAAGAAAAAATGTACAAATTTCAAAAGCTAATAATTTTAAACCAACATAAGAGCAGCTGTTTTTGTTCATTATTATCACATGCATGTCATAGTACAGTATAGCAAGGGCAGCTGGATGTCAATAAATGCACATTCTAAAGCATGGTGACCAGAAATACTAATGCCTTCCTGATGAATTGTTTGAAACTCATTATCAAAACACAACACAATCCAGCACAGAATGCTAAATTTAGAAATTCAGAATATTTTCATTTTTTTCACCTTTGTTTTCGTTCTTTTTAGCATGGATATTAAAACAGAACTATGAAACTAACATTTCAAGGATATAATGGTTTATGATTCCTCATCTATCGGTTAATTAAGTAAATAAATAACTTGAAACTAGCTTACTGCATTCTACTACGATAATAGAACCAAACATACCAACCTAAAGATGCTGTCATTATGCAGGGGGAGGGATTGGATTTATAGACAGACGGTGATCTGCTTCAGGTCAAACTTCGCGATTCCCCTCCTCTTATTTCCGAGGAGGATGTCAGGCTTGCTCTTGAGTTGCGAACCCCAGACGCTTCTGAAGCCTTGAGTCCGGGCGCCACGAATGACGTATTGATGGAGGAGACCACTTGCTTTCCAGGTCAGAACTCCGCTTACTCCTCTTTTGGGGACTCTGGGATCTTCTCCTTCGTCTTTGCCCTCCAGTGTTAAAGCTGCGGGACACGTGTTATGTTGGGAGGATTCGGGGGTTTTTCAGTGGATGGTGATGTTCTTGAGCCAAGGCCTTTGTGTATTGTTCAGTTAGATGGCTTGGAGGTACAGAGGCCAACCCACCAAGTGAATTTTGGGGGTAAAGTCACGGTAGGTATGGTTAAGGATGCCTTATCCGACGATGCTTTTGGAAAACTGCTCTCGTTCAGTAGATTCATGGGGTTGCCGCTGGAGGGCTTCAAGAACGAAATCTTGACACTGTTACCAGGACTGGAGTGTAGAAAAGGGGCAAAGATACTCCTGGAGGAAAAAAGAGTTTTTTTCCTCAGGTCCAGGTTTGAGAGAGTTAAAGCTAGAGTGCTCCATTAATTAAGAGTCCTCTTCAGTTCAGGAAAAAGGAGCAGAAAAAATGTTGGGGAGTCTTCGAGGTGTATTGACATGAATTAGAATCCTCCCTTGACATAATGATAAGGATAAGAGGAAGGCAGTGAAGGCCCTTTTAAGATCGCAAAGGGCAGACCTAGTTTGTTTGCAGTAGACAAAAAAGCCAGCTCATGTCCGTTTTGGTAGTGAGAAGTCTGGGATCAGGAGGATTTATGGATTGGGGAAGTGTGTACTCTAGAGGGCAGGCAGGGGGTATATTAGTCTTCTGGGATAGCAGAGTGTTGAGCTTCTGGAGATGGAAATAGGGGAGTATTATATCTCATGTCAATTCAAAAATTGTGATGATAATTTCATTTGGGTGTTTTCCGGAGTTTATGGGCCAATCAGTAATTCTGGGAGAGAAGCCTTGTGGTCAGATATTGGGGATATTAGGGGATTGTGGAATGATCCTTGGTGCATTAGTAGAGACTTCAATGTGGTCAGATTGCCCAAGGAAAGGAGAAACTGTTTGAAGATGTCTCTGGCAATGAAGCGTTTTTCAGAGGTAATTGACGAGTTGCAGTTGAGGGATTTGCCTCTCACCGGGGGCTCCTTCACTTGGTGTGGTCGCTTCTTAGTCTCAGAAGACTGGGAGAGTGACTTTTGCGGCCTATTTCAATGTCTGTTGCCCAAACCCACTTCTGATCATGCTCCTATTTTGCTGGATGGAGGAGGGATCACAGGCAGAAAAACTCCCTTGCACTTTGAAAATATGTGGCTGAAAGTGGAGGGGTTTACAGACTTGTCAGGAATTGGTGGATGGGCTATAATTTCAGGGGATCCTGCAGTCATATTCTTGCTAGTAAATTAAAGGCTCTCAGTCAGATTGGTTTTTGGAAGGCCAAAGAAAAAGACTGGTCTCTATTCAGAGGAATCTGAGGCTAGAAGATGCGCAATGGAGGACTTCAGCAAGTGGGCAGGCATGGAAGAGATCTCTTGGAGGCAAGAGAATTATGGTTGAAAGAAGACGATAAAAACTCAAAGTTCTTTCATAAGATGGCTAATGCCGGAGAAGAAGGAATTTTTTGTCTTCTGGTATGGTGGATGGTAGGAAGTTGACTGAGGAGGCTGAGATAAAGGAGGGGGTGGTTAACGCGTTTCAGAATATGTTGTCAGAGACTGGGACAGGAGACTGAGAATTATTGGGTTGCCTTTCTCCTCTTTGGACAGTGATGAGGCGGCACTCCTTGAGGTTGCTTTTTCTGAGGAAGAGATCCCGACTGCACTCTCTGAGTGGGGATAAAGCCCCTGGACCGGATGGGTTCATTTTGGTTTTTTTTGGCAATTTTTTTGGGATATAGTCAAACATGAAGTAATGGGCTTTTTCGTTGAATTTCATGAATTAGGCCACTTTGAGAGAAGTTTAAACTTCACCTTTATTGTTCTCATATCTAAGAAAGGGGGAAGAGATGATTTGAAGGATTTTGGCCCTATAAGCTTGGTGGGGAGCCTTTACAAGCTTTTAGCTAAAGTTTTGGCACATAGATTGAAAAGAGGGGTGGGGAAAGTGATTTCAAATTCCCAACATGCCTTTGTTGAAGGTAGGCAAATGTTGAATGCAGTTCTTATAGAAAATGAAGCCTTTGACTCAAGACTAAAAAGCGGAAAAGGTGGAATTATTTGCAAGATGAACATTGAAAAGGTTTATGATAATGTGAATTGGGGTTCTTAATAGCAATCATGGAAAAAATGGGGTTTGGGGTTAAGTGGGTACATTGGATGAGGTGGCTATATTTCTTCAACTCATTTCTCGATTTTGTTTAATGGATCCCCAATAGGCTTTTTTCAAAGTTCTAGAGGCCTATGACAGGGAGATCCTCTTTCTCCTTTCCTTTTCATTTCAGCAATGGAGGTGTTTTCCTATATATTGAAGAGGGCTTTACAAGGAGGTGTTCTAAAGGGTTTCTTGGCTAGTGGGAGAGGAGGCGAGGGTGTGACAGTGTCTTGTCTTTTATTTGCTGACGATATCTTAGTTTTTTGTGATGCAAGCAAGGAGCATGTGAAGGTCTTGAGTTCGGTGTTCATGTGGTTTGAAGTGGTATCAGGGTTAAAAATCAACCTAGATAAAAACGAGTTGATTCCAATGGTGGTAGTTCCTAATTTTAGCTCGTGGCCTTTATTTGATTTCATTTATTGGTTGGGATGTAAGTAAGGGGGTGATTTTTTTCTTTTCCTTATCTTTTTGGCCTTATCACCTTGTATACATCATGTATACTTTCAGGTCTACTTCTTTAGGCTTTCTTAATTCAATTGCTTTTACTTATCAAAAAAAAAAAGGAACCAAACATACCAACCCATGCAATCCTGCTTCCTTTCAAAATTAAACACCAGATTTTGGGATTACGTTTTGTGTCAATCGCAGTCCAGAATTTTTGTTTCAAATGAAGCATAATTAAAACCCTGATTTTCAGGAATGATGTAGCCCCAACAACCCCACATAATCTTTATTCTTAGTTCATCAAACCCCCAAATCAAGGGAAAATAGTGCCATGACCATCCATTGAAAAGTTTTCAACTAAACTAGATCACCAAATAAAGATTTAAGCTATACACTAAATCAGTTGGTGTTTCTGTTGAGAGTCTAGCTAATTAATAAATAAAAGAGGATATTTGTATTTTCCCATTACCTTTTGGCATACATATTATAATAACGGAGTGGGCTGTAGAGAAAGTCTAGAAATTCTCAATCCTTTTCTTTTCCATTTTCTCCTTTCCATTTTTCTACTAAACAACCCATAACTAGATCAAATCCCAGATTGGGGGTGAAAATTTTATTATTGCAATTCCATTTAAAAATGACAATCAAACAAATCAACCTCCTATTTTCAATTTATTCAAATATGAGATTATTCTATTTCTTTTCTTTTTATTTAAAATAAAAAACTTTTCCATAAGCTTGAGGCCTTTTTAGGAGGTTTTGACTGTAACAAATGGTTGCTTAATGCATAGTGGTGTAGCAAGAAATATCACTGGCCCATAACATGCAAAAAGAAGCCAAAATAATTTTCAAAATGTAAGCAGACCAAACTAAACATTAAAAATAGGGGTCTGGCCCCCTCACCTGTTCTGGTGAGATTCCAACAATTTCCAAAACCTTTTCTTGGACTTCGCGCTTAAAAATTCTCAAACTTCCTCCACCAATCTAACAACACCATAGAAGCAGGTGATGCAACACATTGGTTACTAACTTGCAGGTGATTATCAGAAAAAAAATTTGGAAAAAGAGCACCAAAAGGAAAGGATATAAATACCTCAACACCATTGTAAACCATGTCATAAGCTAAGGCACGGGCTGAGGAAAGATCTTCCATATCTTCAGGATTTGGGGCAGTGAAAGGGTGATGCAAGGCCTGGAAAAGAAAATTTACTCTCCAAACGCATGCATAAATAAGAAAAATGTACTAAAGAAAAGGACTTATGATAAGTTACACTAAATTTTAACTTGTTAGCACTCAAATTCAAACTTAAAAAAAAGACCTCTCTATCCCTCCCCCAACATCCTGTCAGAAAAGTTCCTATCTAATTAATAGCAGAAAAAAGAGCCAGGTAAAATGCCATACACAGTTCTTTTTCCATATAAAAACAATTTAACAATAGCAAGTATAATTTAATACCATTGGTCAAAATATCAAAGGCAGAAGCACAATACTTAAATTCTTTAACATAGCAACAGATCCCATCATAAGGTAACATAAAAGCTTAACTAGGTAAAGTGACAACATGGTCATTTCCCTGATAAGGGTACAGAAGATTCATAGCATAATAGAACAATTTTTTGGTGAAAAAAGAAAATGGAATCACATAGATTAACTTTACAACATCTAGATAGCATAACATTCTCACATATTCATTTATAATCCCGCAGTTTCCAAGGTAAAACACCGGTTCAAATATACTCTCAATCAATATCATTAACAAACATATATTTGCAAAAGAATGAATTGTAGATTTCTCATGCATAGAGATGCATAACACTGATCTCACTAGATTGCAAGAGATATAATAGACATGTGACAAACCTCAGCACTTCCGCACAAAGACAAAATTTCCTAACAATTTACAATGGCAAGATCTACCCTAATGACAATCAATTGAGCAGTTTAACATAGCAGTGATGTATTTAGTTAATTCCTTAAATAAGGCAGAGGTTGTCCATAGTGACAAGTAAGTTTCTTTCATAGGCGGTAACAATTTTTTTTTCTTTTACTAAAATTGCATGAGACATGATATGGACATGAGACACACCTCAAGCCTCTGCTCTGCACTGTTCCACTCAAACATTGGAAAATCGGTCACCCACAGAATTGAATGCCTGGACTATATATCAGAGAGGGAAAAGCAAGTAATGTCAGACACAGGGCAAAAAACTGTGTCGTATACACATTTCAAAGTAGAAGGTGGGATACAAACTTACATGATCAACCAAACCCAGTTCGTGGGCTATAAATACCCTAAATCTGTCTAGAGTTTTATTAACTGAAGCATGGTCACCCACTGCAAATAATATGAGATCACCTGATCCTGCAGAGCATTGTTTTAGTAACCGCTTTTTATTTGTTGGATCCAAACTTGATACCAGTGCAGAAATTCCTTCAACTTCCCCTAAAATAAAGCAACACTAAAACCATCAATGGTGAACCACAACATCTACTCAAATAACACCACAGAAATAAATAAAATAACTAAAATGCCATCATTGTCACTTTTTACCATCATCCAAGACCTTCAGGAAGGGCAAACCCTTCGCTCCAGATTTGATTGCTTCACTGTAAATATCACCCTTTTTAAGAGCCGTGTTTGAATAATGTTTTGCACCTGAAGGCACACATAAGACTTTGATAATTCCCCCACTTGCCAAAGTATCTGCAAACACCTTGAACGTAGTCTCTGAGAAAACATCAGACACCTGCAGTTCCAATTAATAAAATTAAACATAATTTAAATCATGAATTTGATAATCCAACTATCAACTAATTTTTTATGGTGAATGACAAAAATTCTCTCAATTTGGTAATTAATATGCAACAGTATAGCCATTTGAACTACTGGAAAGACCCAAAAACAGATACTGGAACAAACTTAGAAAGCGAAAATGCTACCTTCATGTTCCCCTAGCTACTTTGAAAATATTATTGATAGTCAAATAACTTTAAATCTAAATTAAATGAGGAAGACAATTATGACTACTAGATAGTTGTTGATCCATAACAGGGGAATAACAGGTGATAAAATTATATAGAAACCTTCACGTTCAAGGTTCAAAATACTGGCCAAGTCTGGTACGACTCAGCCAAGTCATACCCGCCTCAGCTAGGTCCGAGATGATTTCGATACCCAAGTTACAATTTCAACATTGAATATTGACACGGTACTAACTCGCCTTCAATCGTCTAACTCAACCGATTTTTTGAAAAAAAAAAAAACTCATTTGACTAGACAAAGTTTCAAATTCGACCCCAACACCCCAAGTTACATCACAAATCCCTCTCTTCTTCTTTTTCATCCACAAAATCACCTTTCTTTGTTGCCTGCTACTACTATTGTAGCAACTTAAAGTTGAATGACAATCCAACACCAATGTTCCCTCTTCCTCCAATCATTGTCTTCAAATCCTTTTTGCTATTGGCAACATCTTGAATGGTTATGTAGATTGTTTGCTGGTGACGACATCTCAGTGGTGCCTTGGTTTTTCTTGCATCGATATCTTTGGTTGTACTTCATGGACCTTGAAAGCTTTAAAACAAGATTCACCCTTAGCTGAAGAAGAAGACTTAGATTTGGGAAAAGAATGGGAATTGGATATTTTTTTTACACACCAATAATATATATGATATTATATCATAGTATTATCTGGCATTGTCCATTACTGATTAGATGTATGGGCTGAAGATAGGATTTCAAAAATATTTACGGAAGATAAATGGGGATATTTATATGGCTATGGGCATAAACGTAAGAACATGGATATTTATATGGTTATAAATATAAACGGTTAATAAATTAATTGATTTATAATTGAGTTTATTATACTTACAAATTGAGAAAAATAATTAAAAAAATGATAAAATTCATATAAGAAGATATCATTCAATATATTTTAATAATTAATTAATAAAAATATAACTGTTTATCATATTGATTTTTTATTTTTATTTTTTGAATTTTTGAATTTTTGAGCTATTATATTAAATTAGCATATTTTGAGTATCATCTGATATTGATCCGAGTTACCAAGATCAATGTTCCTCGGTGCCTTCCGAATCAATGACCAATACCATAATTTTGAACCATGTTCACATTATCTAGGACCACAACAAAAAAAAGACTAATGATATTCACTACCAATCAGAAAACAAAAGGAGAAAGAAATAAACATAGGATAAATCGAATATCAGTAACACATGATAAAGTAATAGATAACTAAATGAGTACAAAGTATAACTAAAATAAGTACATAGTCTATGTTCCGCCAAGAGAAGTTTTTAGGATTATGAATGAAGATGAGAGAAGCCATGCATTCTCTCACAGTCCTATTTTCTTCTTTTACCCAAAAAAAAATGGTCAACTCTAAATTTTTTTTTTATCAAAAGTGTAAATAGATAAATTAACAGAAATAAATACCTCTCTCAACTCAAGATCGAAACGAAGATCTGGCCTATCAGAACCATATCGACTCATTGCTTCAGCATATGTGAGCCTAGGGAAAGGGTTGGGTAGTTGGATGCCTTTAATCTCTAGAAAAACCTGCAATTTTTGTCATCATGCTTTGTAATGTGCAGATAATAAGTGGCTGTTGCTCAAACCAGAATTCTGAACATTCAAAGTAAAATTAAGAAACATGCAATATTGAATACATGGATAGTGAGATACAAAAAAATGCTTTCTGGCTATACAAGCACTAAACTAGACCACCGAAACAGACACACACATAAAAACCTACTTCAAGTCAGGGCTCAAGTGTATATTCAGATGCTAATGAGCTAAACTGGAATGACACAAACTTGTCTCAGCCCAAATCAAGCATGAGATGAATCACAATGACATGTCTTCTTCTTTAATCCACAGAATGGTCTTCTGATGGCCCTGCACCAGAAATACTAACCTGTCTTATCAAATCTTCATTGAGCCTCAGCATAACCTCCAAAGGAGTGAAAGCCAATTCCATATCCAACTGTGTGAACTCAGGCTGTCTATCTGCTCTAAGATCTTCATCTCGAAAACATCTGTAAACAAAGAAAAGCAAACTTTAATTTTGTTTTTGTTTTTATAGGTGTCTTGACTCATTAATCATTATAAACGAAAATAACCTATACTGTAGAGCTATATCTTCACTGGAAGCAGAAAACTCATAGCACAGTAGAAATAAGCAATAACATACAAGGACTGAATCCAGCAAAAACAGCTTGTAATAAAAAAACTACCTTGCTATTTGATAATATTTATCAAAGCCGGAGACCATTAGCATTTGCTTAAACAGTTGTGGACTTTGGGGCAAAGCATAGAATGTCCCTGGCTTCAAAATACACATTAGAGTGAATCAGACCTGCAAGCCAGGAAAAAGTTTTCAAAATAATAGATGATTTATCTCCTAATAAAACATTCTCCTTCACAAAAACCCAGGAATGCAAACATTTTGTTACAAGACTAAGAGACTTAACATGAAAATATTGAGCATCCATCTATGGCTATAACACCTCCTCAGTAAGGAAGATCCATACCCTTCTAAGCATGCATTTCTTTATCCAACCACTACATCATCTTTTTCCTTTTCTTTTTCTTGTTTTTTTTTCTTTTTTGGGTTAAATAATGGGGAATCCAGCCTAATAGTGAGGCATTTATTCTAACCGTCAACAAAGCAAACCCCAAGTGTCATGGGCCCACTCTTCTACACTATACCACCATATCATCATATGTAGTAAATAAAAAAGAAACAAAAATGAAAAAAAACAAGATTCCAAAAGAATGTCCAAACTAAATCACATGCATCTAGGTACATATATTGCCAAAACTATATAAATTAACAAAGTATAAGTATATTTACAGTTTACGCATGCATATACATAGTTGTTTAAAACTTATGATAAACAATATGATACAATCATATGACACAATTTCTTTAATGAAAATCGATTCGTACAGCCAAGTATCTTGTCTTAAGCATATCTTATGACACATCTACAATACATGATACATGATACAACAATACATGCATTTTAAGTATCTTTCATAGTTTATGAGAAAAATCAAATTTGAAATTCTTTTTCCTTAAAAGATTAGAAGAATTATTGCATAAATTGTTCAAAACACTTTAAAATTAAAAATTGATCATAAAAGGGAGAGAAAAGTAAAATAGTCTTACATGACAAGCTATATTCTTGTTACCGAACTATACATAAAATGTTCCATGTAAATTTATTCAAACAATGAATATTGGGAATCATCATTTATATGATTTCAATGTTGACATTGGAAATGATGATGAGTGATAAATAAAAACTTTTATTTAATATATCAGTTTTTTTCCTCTTTCTTCTAATGAGAAACGAACAAATTCATTGAGATGAATTTAGAAGTACAAATGAAGGATTGACAATCCTTCCAAAGTATACAAAATCTTATCAAAAGAAGAGATGGATAAAACTTCTCTAAGCATAGAGAGACATCACAAGCACCACATGAAACTGTACAAAGAAAAGCAACTAGACACTTCTATAGGGGTAAAAGATCCCCCATAAAATGAACCTGATGCATTGTTCCTCTCTTTACCAAAAGATCAGTGACATTATTAAATAAACAAGAAGACAAAGAAAGAACAATCCAAGGTACATGCGACATCTAGAATTTAATAGAGCCACTCATTGTATGGTCAAGACCGTCTCTCAAATTTAGCCACCCAAGATATCAAAATAGTAGAGTCCTCTTCCACATATAGGTTAGAAAGGCTAAGAGCCCTACCATGTAGCAAGCCCTCTAAAAGGGCTAAAATCTGTCTCAATGACTAAACCCTCTCCTACAATTTTTGAAAAACCTCTAACCACAAAACCACTATGGTCTCTAATCACCCCTCCAATCTCCAATGGACCAAAATTACCCAAAGCACAATAATTGAAATTTAACTTCCCACTAATGGTGAAACCTAAATAGGGAGTAACTTCCATTTTAACCTTTTCAATTACATACCATACTCCAATTAAATTGTATAGCTCTAAGAAAAGTGCCCTCAAAAGCTATAGTATTAGAGGACCAAAAAGAGGAATATAATAAATTAGATCCCATCTAATCTCTTAAATTCTCCACTTGTCCTCAAAAATTCTTACATTGCTTGCCACCAAACCATCAAGATCAATATGAGACGAGCAATATGCCAAGTACTCTACCTTTGAGAGTACTCTCAAACTCCCTAAAAGAGAGGTCATCATGTCACTTATACTTCTAAGAGGAACCCAACCTAACCTGACTAATCTAAATAACTTGTGCCACAACCCACAGTCTCAGACAATTTAGAAAAAGAGATAATCGATTGATTCTTTACTCCTCAGACATATTGTGCAATGGTTAGGACTAAAGGCTTTATAAGTTTTTTTTTCCATTTTTTTTTTTTTTTTTTTTTTGAGAAAGGAATAATGATAAACACGAATCAGAACTTTGGAGATAACACATAAAGATGCACATATCAATAATGTAAGTATCAATGCCTAGTTAAAATTTGGAACTAAAAATCATATCTAAAGATTCAAAAAGTTTATTTTGATACACCTTGTGATGAACCTATGCATTAAACTTATATTTTATTAAATTAAATTTTTCAAAACTCTAGTAATCAATGTTTTCATATCATATGACATAATTCAACTCTTTAAATCCTACTATTTTTCATGAATTTTGTTACATATTACTTTATACTTCATGCCTCCCACGTATTTATGTATCTCACATGTGTATGCATATTTCTCTATTTATTTTTGCATTATGTAAAAGAACTTATGATACATATTACAATACGATATATAATATGGAAAAACAGAAAAACGAGACATGATATGTTTTATGAATTAACTAAGTGCTTATGCACAAAATATACATGTGTGAACCCATATATATGTACAAAATATTCATGTGAACCCATGCATATGATTGTATACTAGCAATATTGCTAACAGGGGAATCCAAACCAAATCATTATGTCCTCTACAAACTTTCCAGGAAGCAGGGAGTAAAACTCATGGTTCAAGGTACAATTATAGTTGTCAGTATAGCATAAGTCAGCCCCTTTTTTATGCCCACCCAATCATTTAGAACATAAATAAAAAATTTGAGATGGTTAATGCAGGAGAACATGCGATTCCACAAGTGCTAGATAAGCACATAGCCTAATGGAATTCACATTGTGCCCAATTAGGGTGATTACAGTTTCCACCTCCACAAGGCCCTTTTTATGCAATGACGTGGAGATAAACCACTTAGGCAGCTACCAGATAAGTGCAGTCACAAGTATCGGCGACTTATATTTGTGCATTTTGTTGAGTCTCATTTTTCAACTTGCAAGAAAACATAATTCAAAAAGGAAAAGAAATACTAAATCCCTGATCACATGCAACTGGAAATGGATTAAGAGCAAAATCTCAAATTTAAAGGCAGATGGATACAAGTCAAGTACCTGAACTCTTGAGGGCACCAAATAATCCCGAGCACCCTCTGGAGTAGATCTAGAGAGTATTGGAGTCTCAATCTACTCTACAAAAGTCACGATCAAAATATAGTATGAAAATTAAACATAAATCCAAACAAATAATATTTTAAGTGAATCCTATAAAATATAATATTTGAAGTAAGAAGTTCAACTGTAATTAAAACTGCAAAGGATAATACCTCCACAAAACCATGTATATCTTCTAGGTATCTTCGAATGAGTTTCACCACTCTATGTCTTAGCATAATGTTGGAATTCATTTGCTGCCGGCGTAGGTCAAGGCATCGGTATCTAGAAACATATATATGAATCATCTCAATTAATAAAGCTACAAGAACTCATATTAATTGGAGAGCAGGAGAAAAAAACGCAAAAATCACAAAATCAGAAAAGAATTTTGAAATCCTTTGTGAACCACCAGGTTCATATAGAAAACAATAAGCTTTTTTTTTTTACATGAAACACTAAATCACAACTGTGCAAGCACTGGTGAGGACAACCAAAATGATGTTCAAAAAACTCTGCAGCATTTCAGGATTTGGAAACACTAGCTTGAGTCATCATTGCTGAGACAAACCCAACTTCTTAGCATTCATCATGCAGCAACACATACCAGTTATTGATTGATAGATAGAAGAATCATGGCATGCACTTTCATGAACTATCTAAAGTATTGTGCATATCCAGTGGAAATCACACTCACTTGGTAATATAATAGGTAAGCTTGAAGGAGAAAATACACCACTTTGAGCTTTGTTGATTTATTACATGTCGACTTTGGTGAACTTGAAGGAGACAGAGACATCAGTTAGAGATTTTTCTTTTTTATCACACAACAGTTTTTTTGGAAACGACCAAAGTTACAGCATTTATTTCACTAAAGATTGGATCTCTCTACTAGTGTTCTGGTCATGGCTTCTAAGGGTATTCACATTTTTGCTCCAACGGACACCTTTAGTTCCATAGACTGCAGTATGCTTGATGGAGGAGCTTTAGGACACCCTTGGGGAAATCCACCAAGGGACTTTGATAATCAAAGGAAAAATTTACACCAGTTAAGCGAATCCATAAAAAACAATTCCCTCAAACAACAAGCTTCCTGTCAATTATCAAAGCCCTCCTTGGCAATTTCGTTGCCTATACCACAGTTTCAGCATATGCTAAAATCAAAAAATGGACATTAAGAATTCAAAAAATAGCAGGAACATGACTAATACACAGTAACCCTGAAGGCTGAAGCAAACTCCAGGGTCTTGATAACCGTTACCATCTTTAAAGAAGCTGTATGCATAATTGTAAAAAGGAAAAGCTGCTACAAAGATCTCCTGTATAAGGGTTTCTTGTCATTAAGACGTTAACACGTCTGATCAAAAGTGTTTCAAAGAATAAGGTACTAGCATATTTAAAGCAGTAACATTGAGAATGGGGGCTAGAAAACTAGGATCGGTGATAAGAAGAATCACATGAATCTTGAAATATAAGAATAAGTGTTATTTCGGGCCTGACTAACAAGAAAACTAGAAGGCATAAGAATAGCAGAGTATCAAATATAAATTATGTCACAGTAACTTAGATGAGAGTGATTTAATGAGAGTGATCTTAAGCAAGCTACCTCAAACGGATCTCCTCCTTAACAGTATCTTTCGCATCATCTGCAGTGGTAACCAAGAAGGGCAACTTAGATGTCACAGCATTCAACACTTGGACATGCTCCACAGCAACCTGGCATGCATAAAAAAGAAGCATAAAAGACTAGCTATATGATTGCAACCGTAACAAAGCACATGCCAAACTTGAGGGGGGGAAACACTATGGACCAAAACTTAATATATAACAATAGAACACAGACAAATCCCCATTGTAAAGCTTAATATACATCTTTCAAGCACAATGAATTAATTTAGCCATAAAACTAGAACTATTAAGTATCCATATTCAATTAAGGAAACTAAATCAAATATACATCTTTGAAATGTAATGAACTTCAATTAATTTTCTCATAGAAATAGAATGACTAGAGCCCCTTCAACTGTCAATTTATTAATTTTTTTATTGTTAACCAGAAGAATACATTCCCTCCAACCAGGGATTTCTAACACTGGAACCAGGATCTTATTCTTCTCCATTCAGTCTGTGCCAAGCCAGGTTGACCTTTTGTTGTCCCTAATGTTGCAAATAATGCCTTTATCTAAACTTGAACTTAGTCTTTATATATAAGTTATTTTTTTAATGACAATTAATAATTATTATTTTTGTTTTAGAAATTAATTCCAACACTACTGCACTAGATTAGCCAAAAGAATATTAGCAATTTTTCACCTCTAAATTCATTGTCTCTAAGCTATGATTGTCAATTGTCAATGAATAGCATCCATATTGTCAGAATTAGGGAAAAGCCACATATCTCTCTAATGAGATTCCATGTTCCAGTAGCAAACTTAAAATTTGGAAAAATTAAAAAATAATAATAATAATAATCAGTATTCTCTGGGTCCTCCCCACAGTTAGCGCAACTAGGACCCATTTGTTTTTTTATATATCAACAAACCCTTGGTAGGTAACCCATTCTTAAACAAGATGCCAGAAGAAATACTCGCAGTCGGTGTTCTATGTTCTTGAGAAATGTCAAATTAGAAACTCACCTAATCCTCAATTTTCGTGTTATCAGTAAGCTGTGGACGTCTGTCTTTGCATGGAGCGCATGGTTCATGATAGTTCAATTAAAATTTACTCCAAGTTCACACAGCTGTTATGTAGGAAGAGATACAAGAATGGGTGGAAGAAAGCCCCTCCATTTTTAACATGCTCTGTGTTTGAAAGGAGAGGAATAGGCCCATCTTTAAGGAAGAGGAGAATTCTGTCTTGAAAATGAAGAAGCTGTTCCTTCAAATCTCTTTTCTATGGGTGATGGAGACCTGGAATGTATCATTATTCATTATTTGATTGATTCAGATTATGGTTAATTATCTTTTTCTTATCTTCTCTATTTGTTCCGTTTCCTTTTAGATCTGACTGTAGATCTGGTACTTACTACCTAGGACTGAAAACTCTTGCTGACCGAATTATTGAATCAAATAACACTGTAATAAAAGTCAATGCATTAGCTTTTTTTTTTCCCTTTCAACAACCAAAATCCACTGAATACATCAATGGAATACTTATAAACCCTTTTCTTTTTCTTCTTTCTTTCTGACAGGCATTGATGAAGTACGAATCTGTAAGGTTCAGACTAGCCTGAGTTTGATCTTAAGTGGGTGGGGGGGCAAGCATGTGTTGAAAAGTTCTGGCTCCTCTCCATCACTTCCAATTTCAGGTGCAATCACTAATCATGTGCTCAGGCAAGACCAACAAACCAATCCTGAAATGCTTGATGAACGATTACACTGGAAAGATACTGAATTTTTTGAACTGGACATTTGCCACATACAGCATTTAAATAAGACAACAAAACTATTGAAAAAGGGTGGTACTAAAGAAAGAGAGGAAAACAAAAATTGGCATCTCACTTAAATAGCATCAGTGTCAGATGTACAATCAAGACAGAAAAGAAAAAAGAAATTGCAATCTTCAACAAAAATAAATAATAACATATTAAAATGAAATATACCTCGATTAAGCCAGTTCTCATTTTCTTATTGATTGACTCACTTGGCCGAGATCGAACAATGCCTTCTACAGCAATCACATACTCAAGTCTCAACTCATTCACGGTAGAATGTGCTTTGGGGAACTCATTGGGAAGGGTTGTAACCTATGAATTAACAATGCAAAACATCATATAACAATAAATAAAAATAAAAAACGGACATAAAATCAACAAAAGCAGCATTTGGTTGAATAAAATTATATTTGACTTGAAGTTCTGGTACTGAATAAAATTACATTTTGACAATAATTTTTGAATTGGAATAATTCATATAGAAAACCTACAAAAACAATGTCCTCTTGGGTGTTCTTACAAATTCTCATCCAATTTCCAGGAATATCACACAAATCCTCACGCACCAGTCCCACTATATAACATTAACATCACTTAACAACTATGAAAATAATCTGGCTTTTAAAACAAATAACATTAAACCAAAATTCCCATTCCACTCTTACCAATACGGGCCGACTCAATTTCATATAGTTTTTAGGCCAAACTAGGAAAAAGACCATTTTAATGTATTCTAATATAAAATTACATGTGTTGAACTGCCCCATTACGAAGATTATGATTACAGTACTTCAATTTCATGCCCAAATAGTTGAATTTCGGGAAAGAAAAAGCATTACGCAGATAAGCGATGACAGATACCTGAACGATACCGGTATGGTCGCGTAGATTGAGGAAAGTGAGACCTCCATGGACACGGTGAAGCGCAACCCACCCACAGAGGCGGACCCGTTTGCCCACATCGTCAACAGATAATTCGCCGCATAATCCGGTTCGGTTGACCCATTGAAGAGTGTCCTTGAGGATTATGGAGGGTTTGGGATCGGAAATTTGGGTTTCTGTGGAAAAAGAAGCAGAAGCATAGGAAATGGTTCTGTTCGGGAGTAGTTTTGGATTGAGTTTGAAAATGGTGCGGCAGAGAGGGAAGGGTTTGGAGCGAAGAGCTATGAGAGGAAAGGCTCTGAGAAACAAGGACATGGCTAGAGAGACGGTGGAGAGAGAGATGACAGTGGGGACTTTACGCTACCAGTGGCGTTGAGGATGGAAGGGTTTAAGGATTGAGTAGGGGTCTGTTTGGCTGGAGGTGGGGTGTAGGAATATGCTTGTTTTGATTAGCTTCTCAAAACCTCTTTTCTTAGGCTTGAACCACTGTAACCTATTTTTTATTTTTTTATATAAAAAATAAAAATCCCTCAAATAACCCTCCAATGGAAAAAATTCTCAAATTAGGTTTCTCCGTCACGTGGTAATCCACGTGGGTTGAGATTTCCCCTTTTTCTTGGGGATAAAAATTAAAATCTAATTAATAACAGTAATTTTAAATACAAGTTTAAAACTATAATCATATTTTAAGTTTAATTTTAAAATTATAATTAACAACTACGATTTTAGTCTTAATAAATAGAAAACACTAAAAAAGTTGCTCGACATATATCGGGTCTGCTTTTTTTTATAGTATTTTCTTTCGCATGGTATATAAGTTATTTATATTTTGATCATTAACAAATTAATATATATTTAAATGAAAATATTATAATTTTGAACTTAAATTAAACTTGTTTACATAGGATATTGTACATCACAATAGATGCAAAATAAATAATTAATATAAGAAATTTATGATGCTAAATTTTTTAACAGAAATAAATTAAAATATTTTAAAATAAAAGGCAAACCCTTATATAAAATTTACCAAGTTTGGAAATCACACCTAAAAAACTATATGATAAATATGACTATATATTATAATATATATGAATCAAAATATTTAATCTCGCATATCAAAATTTTAAAATATATATATATAATCACATATTTTTAGTAAAGACTTATATATATGAAAAAACGATGAAGGATAATTTTTTAAAAAAATTATGGTTCATTTTATTTTTCTTTTTTAAAAACTTGTTTTAAAAAATTATTTTTAAGTTAAAAAAAAAAAATTGTTCTTTTCTAAAATAAGGGTGTCTGATTGTTTTTAAAAAGGTTTTAAAAATATTAAAAAAAACTCCTTTGGATAAATAGATTTTAATTGTTTTAAAAAATGATTTTTATAAAAAAAATTAATTTTATATTATAATAATTCAATTTAATTCAAGCCTTATTAGAAATAAAATAATTTTATAATATTATAAATCACTTTTAATAGACTATGAATACTAATATTTTTAATAAATTCATAAATTATATTTTTATTAAAAATATATTATTTTACTACATATGATAAAATATGGATATTAACATATTCATTAATGCATAATTGTTTTTTGTTAAAAATTAATAATAATAATTTAAAAATAACATTAACTAGTAATATTTTATTTAAAATGAACTTAAAAATAAGCAATATCTAAATTTTTATATATAAATAAATCATTTTTTTTATTACATATTCACATTTAGTACTACTGGATTACAAAAAAGTATTCTAGAGTAGTTTTGATCTGATATACAACTAATTCATTAAGTTTTTTTAATTTCAAATTATTCTTAAAATCAATAAATTTATTAAAGAATCTAAAGCATTTACGTCTCACTTGATTTGTTCTTATTTGATTTAAAATTTAATATGCATACAAGAAAACAAATTCATAACTCATTTTCAACCAAAATTTCAATGTATTATTTCATATTCCAAAATTTTTAATATTGGTTAGTGAAGATTTATATATATATATATAAAAGAGAAAGATATCCTATTCTATTTCATGTGCTTTTTATGGGTTTTAAATTATTTTTATTTTTATTTTTATTTTTAAAAAAATATAAGTAAAAACAAATTCTATTTATTTTGTGAAAATTCGCTTTGTTTTTTTTTTAATATTTTAAAAAGAATAATAGGTAAATAGTGTCATATATTTTTAGAAACAATTTCTTATTTTTAAAAACTAAAAAAATATTATTTACTTGGTAAGTTGAGTAAAATATCCAACATTAAAAATAAAAATAAAAATCATTATAAATCTATTCATAACTCACCACTTTCCATAAGAGTGAAAGTCATCAACGGCTAAATTTGCATCTCCAAAATATTTACCGTTTTGAAATATAGGCAGATCATAATGATCCAACGGCTTCAGCACCTTTCTTGATCTTGGGAATATTTTTTTCTCCAACGGTCGAAAAAAAACACTATTTAAATTTTCAATCTCTCCAGAACGAGCCGTTACAATCTCTGCAGAAACGCATCCAAAAACTCAAATCACTTCAAGATCTCAAGCAAACTCCTCCTGCCTTCTTGCTCTCTGAAGACTCTTCATTCCATCCTGAAATCACCAACCATGGCTGTTTCTTCAAACGGGTCTCCCTCACCTTCGCCGGTCACAAGCAGATCAAACCCCAATTCAAGAAACTCAGAAATCAACAATACTCTCCGAAGGAGTTTCAGTGGAAATCCATTCACCAAGCCTTCAATCGTCGCTAACCCGAGAGGCTTTAATCCTGTTACACCTGCTAACAGTCCTTCAGGTTCTTGGGTTTTTCTTATTAATTTCTTTTCTTGTTTAAAATTTCTTTTCAATAAGCCTTCGATTGTCTCTAACACTAAAGGCTTTAATCCTGCTACACCTGCTAACAGTCCTTCAGGTTCTTGTGTTTTCTTTTTATTAATTTCTTTTCTTGTTTAAAATTATGTGCTTTCTTGTTTAAAATTTCTTTTCACCAAGCCTTCAATTGTCGCTAACACGAAAGGATTTAATCCTGCTACAGCTGCTAACGGTCCTTCAGGTTCTTGTGTTTTACTTTTTATTAATTTCTTTTCTTGTTTAAAATTCTGTGCTTTCTGTTTGTCTGTCGGGAAAATTTTGGACATTCATTGTTGTGAATAGTAGTAGTTTTAATTCGGTTTTTCTTCTTAGTGTCTTTTTTATTCTAAGATTTCTTGTACTGCCTGTTTGGTTTCTGGGAAAATAAAAGAAATTTGGTGGATGGAGTTTCAGAGGAAATCCATTCACAAGATCTTCATCTTGGGTGGTGGGATGGGGGCCGGGGAGAGTTTTAGTATGGTTATAGCTGAAAAGTTTCCTTCAGGTTCAAGGGTTTTTTTTCTTCTTTCTTTATTTATTTTTTGTTCTAAATTTACAGCACCGCCTGTTTGGTTGCTTAGAAAATGAGAAAAAGAAAATTAAAAAAAAAAAAAAAAATCTAGTTTGATTATGGGAAGGGTTAGATTGGGTGTGACATTTGAAATTTCTAATTTTATCATGGGTGGCATTTGAAAGATGTCCTATTTTCTTTTGCTTTAGTAGTGGAATTAGAACTCTGATTTGTTTCTTGATACTGTCATAGATTTTCCACGAAGACACTCCATTGCAAAAGAAGGTGGTGTTCCTCCACACCAATATGAGAAAGAAAATGAGAAAGATCAGAATGCAAAACCAGTGAGAATCAGATCACCAGCTGTTTCAAAGGGTACAAAGAACTTCATGTCCCCAACTATCTCTGCTGCTTCCAAGATTGCTGCCTCTCCCAAAAAGAAAGTGTTGCTTGAGAGGAACGAACTGATTCGAACTTCATTGTCATCATTTTCAGATGGGAAAAGTCCTCTTAGTCCATTGAATCTCCAGGAAGTGGTTGAAGATTCTGATTCAAAGTCAGCTTCCTCTGATTCAACTATGGTAGATCCCGGAAAAAGGAAGGAATGTCCTGTGGCTCCTTCTCCTTCCAAAGCTTCCAAAGGCAATGAAGTCCTTGATTTTCCGGTGCCTTTGAAATCCAAGAATGACTCTGAATCCTTATCAGAGACCATAACCATGGGATCAGACTGTGTTGGTATTGATGATTGTTCAAAGACCAGGCCTAGTCCTTCTCCTTCATCAACTTCTATTCTGGCACCACTTGATGCTGATCCATCACTTCCTCCCTGTGATCCCTCACTTCCTTCCTATGTTCCCAAAACAAACTATGCTAATCCATCACCTCCTCCCTATGATCCCAAAACAAACTATCTTTCACCCAGGCCTCAGTTCCTTCTCTACAAGCCTAACCCAAGAATTCAAAAGTTACGCAACAAAAAACAAGAGGTCGGCTTGAGGGGATGTAAGCGACTTGAGGATAGCTTTATCTTTGAAAGCCTGTCTGATACTGAAACCCCTGAGGATACCCAATCTGAAGATTCTTCTTCCGTTGAACTGGAAGAAGGACAAAATGAAGAGGTAGAAGAAAGTGAAGCAGCTTTGACAGAAACAGCCCAAGAAGAACCCAATGTGTCTGAACCAAATCCCATTGACATCCGCACTTCCAATGGGAGGGCCCTTGAGGCAAAAGGGGTGTCCAAGTCATATTCCTCTTTCAGATTGAAGCCCATTTTTGTTCTGTTGCTCCTGTTAGTTGGGTGTTTGTGTATACCAACTACTGACTCTCCATTCATTAGCTCAGTCATTGATTCCTCTGTCGGCGAAGAGTCAAGCTTCACTAAATTGTATGAACCAGCTGAGCTCGCTGAATTTGCAAGAACAAATTTTGATGGGCTGACTAGAAACTTCAGGCTGTGGTCAGCTAACACAGTGTCTTATTTCTCCAAGATGATTCCCATTGTAAAAGAAACAAATGAATTGGGTTTCTTGCGGTTTGGTAACTTCACAGATTCACAAGTAGATATTGTGGGCGGTGCATACCTTGTGAAGGAAAATCAACAAAATTTGCAGTGGCCTATGAAGGAGCTAGAGGTTGGAATTGTTCAAATGAAAGAGCAGGGTAATCTGGTCACTGAAGCATATGAAAAAGTTGAAGAGGCTTCACAAGTTAACCCAGAATTTGAAGAGGCTAAGCTGACTTTGCAAGCTGAAGTAATTGAACCCGATAATTCAGAATTGGAACAGATTCAAGAGGAATATCACGTTGCTTCTCATACTGAGCTTGAGCAGGCCTCACAGGGTAAAACAGAATTAGAAGAAGCAAATCTCCCTCTACAAGCTGAAGTCGCAGAACCCCATAATTCGGAAGTGCAACAGACTGAAGAGGAAAGTAGTGTTGCTTTTCATATTGACCATGAGGCACAACCCCATAATTCGGAAGTGCAACAGACTGAAGAGGAAAGTAGTGTTGCTTTTCATATTGACCATGAGGCACAACCCCATAATTCGGAAGTGCAACAGACTGAAGAAGAAAGTAGTGTTGCTTTTCATATTGACCATGAGGCACAGAGTATCATAGCTGAAAAGGAGCAGGAAGTTCAAGTCTCACAGGTTTCTGAAATCAAGCCTGAAAAAGTGCCTGAAGCTGAGAAACTCCAGGGCGAAAATAAACTGGTTTCCCGTGCTGAAGTTGAAGTGCAGCAGATTGAAGAGGAAAGTAGTGTTGCTTCTCATGTTGGCCCTGAGGCACAGAGTATCATAGCTGAAAACGAACAGGAAGTTCAAGTTCCACAGGTTTCTGAAATCAAGACTGAAGTGCCTCAAGCTGAGAAACTCCACGGAGAAAATAAACTAATTTCCCATACTGAAGTTGAGTCCAGTGGAGCAGTTTTCGAACCTGAAAGCTCAGAATCAGAAGCTTGGACAGCAAATTCACAAAGCTTCAAGGAACTATATCTGTCACTCAAAGAAAAATCCTCTGCTGTTAACGTTTTGGGGATTTCTTTGCTCATTCTAATTCTAACAGTAGCTGCAGCTTTCATATTTCTAAAGCAACAAAAACCTCCTACCCCGAGTCCTGCTGCAATTCCCATGGATCAGTTGCTGGCCAAGAAACTGGCTCCTATCCCTACAGCAAGTGTGGAGAACACTCACCAAGGGCTGTCTTCTAGGAATTGGCCAACCGAAGTTGATATGGTTGGCGAGTCATGTCCATCTGAGATGAGCAGCTTCCAAAGGAGCACATCCTATGGCAAAAGAGGATCCAAGGGGGCAAGTTTTACATCAGAATACTCAATGGGTTCACCATCCTATAGCCAAAAAGGATCTAAGGGGGCAAGTGAAGCTCAAAGCCAAGAAAGGGGGGGGCTGAGGAAGAGCAACAAAAGAGAGTCCCTTGCTTCGTCATCAGAATACTCAACGGGTTCACCATCTTATGGGAGTTTTACATCATATGAGAAAATTCACATTAAGCATGTAAGTATTTTACTTTCGTTCAGTATTTACAAACATTTGAAGTACAATAACCCACATTGTCTCTTATATGTTGTTGCTCTTGCGCTGGATTTTGAAGGGATGTGGAGATGAAGAGGTGGTGACTCCAGTTAGGAGATCAAGCAGAATCAGAAACCAGGTTTCTTCTCCATGATGCTGCATTTTAAGCCTTGTATTGGACCCCTCTCCAGATATAGGTGGTCACAGAATTAGGAACCCAGGTCACTTCTTTGTGATGCTGAAATGAAGCTGTCTTCTGCTAGTCTTTATTGTGTGTGGCTCCACTTTTGTGTATAGATGAAACACCATCTAGTTCTAACTTAGGTTGATTTAATTGTTGATTTATTGTAATTTAGACTCCTGCTCTGTTTAATTCAATGTTGCTAATCAACAGTTTCTGTTGTTATTATCTCCACATAATATCCAACTGGGGTCTTGCCTTCAACATTTTAATCCTTGCTAATGCAGGCACGTGTGAAGGGTGTTGGGGGGGTTTTACCCTGATGAATTGTGCTCATGTTAGATTGGTACAGTATCATTTCAGAAATTTTTTCCAAAAGAATGTCAGTTAATAATTGATTTAGAATGCGATGAAGGCCACAAGAAGTTTACTTTTGCAGACTTCCATCAGGACAACAAGAAGAGGTTTAGAGACATGGAACCAGAATACTACACTAGACCACAATTTTTGAATATGGTAGGTGAAGTGATTTTAAGAGAAAAATCAAGCACCACTGCTCTAGTCAATGCTATATGATCCCCTCATTGCCATGTGTTCCTCCATGAAAACTCACCAACTTGCATCAAAACTACCTTAAGAACTCCCCAACACCCCAATCCCACCAAAAAAATTGGTCCTTTCTGATCCTGTTACTCTTCACTACATTCCATAACGAAGATCAAATAGTCACAGAATAGAAAGTACTGTTGGTGATTGCATGAACCACAGACAGAGACACAAAGATATTTCAAGGGGACTGGTGTAAGACATCTTTCAATAAAACACACAAGCAGGCAGAGCTATAGGGTGGCTATCTTGCCCTCATGGAGATTTTGCAGCATGGCATACTGGTATTGACATTTTTCTCCTATACTACAACAAGCAACACCATGTGTAAAGAGGAATAGGATTAGACTCTTTGCAGATTTTATTACTAAAATTTCAGGGATTATGCCCCATACATGAAATCACATGGGCAAAATTTACATGTAATCTTGTCTACTCTTGTCTACTCTAACTAACCTAGAAGCATACAGACAACTTGCTAATTTTTCACGCCATATCTTCTTTGTTATTCTGTAATCTGTTGGTTCTGGCAGCTACTAAATGTTTTCATTGTCTTGATGGTTGGTTGTTGGCCATGCTCAATTTTCATATTGTTCCATCTATGTTGCTACTTGTAAGAAGAGCCACTAAGCACAAGTTGCTACTAGGTGGCTTGATGATCAGTTATTCTGGACCACCTACTCTTGTACAAAAAATTAAATGAAACAATAATCCATGAACCTAAGACTTAATGTGATTCAACATTGTGCCTACATCTCCAAGAAGAGTGAAACACTCAAACGAGTAATTATAACCCTCAAACTTAAAAATTCCAGGAGTCTCAACTACACTCAAACTCACAATTTCATTTAAAATATATTCCTATATTCTTTCCCGATTTCTTACAAAATATCATTCAAATATGGAACTATCAAAGACATAGAAATAAGTCCAAAAGAAAATTTGAGACACTTTACAACAATCTCCACCTTGGCTCAAACATAAACATCTTCACATGTATCTTATCCAAGGTACTAAATACCTTATCCAAGGTACTAAATTTTACTCTTTTAGATGGGAGTATTAGAATATCTAGATTACTCCATTCCAACTTGGATCTAGGGGTGCATGCTACTACAATTCTAAGAATACTAGATCTAAGGCAACGGAAGTATTAAAGACAAATAATAATCTAAGATCTAGGTGCTTCAAAAATAATACATGTGATTTAGATGTTCCAAACTCAATGAAGAAAATGGTGTGGATCTCGAATACCTTGCAGATTATCCACCAGATGATTTTTCTTTAAAATTTGGAGTGAAATTTGGTCAAATTCTAGGTTGATTTTTCTCTAAAATCAAGTCTCGGTTTTGGTAAAAATATAGGTTGATTTGTCCCTGAAAATCAAGATTGAATTTGGATAAAATATGGATTACATTCAGCTATGAAACTCATACTGGTGCTAGACAGATACTTAGGTCAATTCCAGCCTTAAATCTGATTTTGAATGAGGGAATGAGTTGATTTGTTTATAAACTTGGACTAATTTAGGAGCTAATGAGTTTGAGGTATTGTTCAAAGCATGCCCGACACAAATCTTGTTTGTTTAGTAATTGAATTAGCAACCTTTGTCACTATGAGTTTTGCTGAAAATTTGGGTTGACTTGTGATGAAGTGTGAGCTACTTCAAATTGTTTTGGTGGTAATTTGGTAGAACAATTTTAATAAGAAAGGATCATCGTACTTGGAGATCTTGTGACCTAATTCAATTGTATCTTTTGGCCTAATTCAAAGAACATTCAAGTCTAATCTAATCCCAAATATAAATGAAGTTACTCAAGTTGTCATTTTGAAGCTCACTCATGCAAGCCGAGTTGTGCCAGTCACATGTATTTCTCGATTACTTTATTCACTCATTTAATCCAGCATGGCATGTTGATGTATTCATGATTTATATTATTCCCTGAAACTAGACCTATTAGTTGAACAATAAAATGACAAGTTCCTTAACTCACTAACAAAGACCGAGTTGAACTCGGTCTTAGAGTGGTGTCCTTAAACCTTCCCAATAAGTCACCTAAGCCCCGGACCTAATCTAGGTTTTACAATTAGCGCCTCGTTTTATCCATTTAGGATTCACTTAGGTTTTTAATTTTTTCTCTTTAAAAATAAGATGAAATAAGTGGCGATTCCAAAATTCCTTTTCAAAACAAAAAATAAAAGACCTTTTCAAATAAATTGGACTTTGCCATTGAATGGGGATGCATGTGAAAAACACTGTCCATGATTTGTTTCCTTTTTCTTTGATTTACTATATTGCTTCTAGTTTATTTTAATTCAAAACATGATCTTTCACTATATTATAAATTTTGAATGTGACATCACTCTCATGAAAGGATCAAAAGTTGTCTTGTAGTATGAAGCATGAAAATTTAGGATTAGAAATTAAAAGAAATAATGGTTAAGTAAGCATAGCAATGAGACTAATTAATGTTTTGGTTATAAAATGTGAATCTGAGTTAAATTTCATTCATTTGATGGTATGGAATCTAAGCTAAAAAGGCAAAATTAGGTTTCAAATGTAACTTAGAGTTATAAAACTCGTGTTGATTGCAAGCAACCAAAACCGTTGTTCTCTTTTAACTTCTATTCCCAAAATTAGATTATAGAAACCCCCAAACTTGAATCATTTGAATTAAAAATCAACATTTGCTTCATTATTAATCTAGTTTTATTTAGTTAATTCTATTTCATAAAAATCAAATCATACATTATTTTCATTTTTGGATTTAAGAAAAATAACTCATTTAACATAGAATTGAACATTTCCATATACCAGTTTTTGATAACGATACCCGGAGTACTACAAAAGTTATATTGACTCTTTTTCTTGTTTTTATTTATCAGAGTTGCTACATAATTATACTTGGTATTTTGATAGAACAAAAAATTATTGTCAATATTTGTGAAAAACCGAGAGATTTAGCTAAGGCATATTTGAATCACTTGTCTTTCTCAATATCTTGGTATGTTTCGGTATGGATCTTATCCCTAGTTTTTTTTTTTTATGTTACACTAAAAATGTAACCAAAGATTCCAATTTCACTCAATTTTGAATTGGTTTACGTGGGGCAAGAATTTGGTAAATGCTCATAAATTTCAATACTATGTGTTGAGATTGTTTTGCATTCCAAGGTTTTAGTACTAATTTATTTTTTATTTGTTTATAAATTACTTTTTGATTTTATAAGGTTTCATAACTTTTTTAACTTGTTTCCTTTGTGAGAAAAATCAAGGCAATGAGTACTGAGTAGTATGTCAACATGCTTAATTTTGGGTAAATCTATAACCAATTTAGATTGAGACTTAGAGAGTGTTTGTTTTTTTAATTTTTTACTGAAAACAATTTGCTTTCAGATTTTAAGTTATTTGTTTTTCTATTTTTTATGACTTATTATAATTTTTTTGCTGAATAGAAAAAGTAAAAATATTTGGCTTTTTTCTAAATGAAAAAAGCAACATGTTGATATTTTTTTACTTCTTAATACTTAATGGAACAAAATATTTAAAAAAAAAAAAAACATAATACTTAACACTATTAAGTATTAAAGTTCTATTTAGAGTTAAGTTAAAAAACAAACATCGCCTTAGTTGATGGTCTTTTAATGACCATTTAACTTAATATCAATTTTCAAGGCATCTAGATTGGTTATTGATTCCATTAGCTTAAGTTTCATTCAAATTTGACTTTGTTTGCCAAGATTATTATTTTTGGAAAGTTCGTAGATTTTAATTTAAGGTGTTGTTCAAGTCAAAGTATATTATCAAGGCCTCAAGATCTTATTTCCCATTTTTATTAAATTTTTATTCTTATTTAAATTTCCTTTTGTTAAGAGAGAAGCCACTGTTTGAATAGGCATTATATTGCAAATCCCAAAATAGCTTTGACTGCAAGACTTTTGTGAGGAGTTCTGATATGCATGTTTTTTGCTAAATTTTTCCTAAAATAAATCTCCCTTATATGCATTGTATATTACTTGGTTAATTTTACTAATGACTTGAGATGTATATTGAATTGTTATTTAGTCAAAATGAACATCATTTATATTGAGTTTGCAAAAATAAATATTATCTTATCTTTAAGAAATTATTTAATATCATGTATATTTACAACCAATAAAACTACATACTAAGTTATGCTATAAATAAATTGTTGGACTTTTTTGGACACTAATATGGGCATAATAATTTTAGGGGCAAAACAATAAATTATAAATAAATTAATTAATTAATTAAATTTATTAAACGTAAAAAGGTATTTTCGTATTTAAAAACCTTATGTATAAAATAGTTTTCTTTTTTATCTTTTCTAAACAGAAACCCTTTTACACAGAAAATTGGAGAATGTAGAACTAAAAGTTTAGACGTCTAGGGTTTGAAGTCTAGATTTTTTAAGTAAGATTTTAACCCTTAAATTCTTATTTTAGATTTATTAATTAGTTTTAAATCTTTAAAGAAAATCTGAAAGTATAAAAATAATAATGATAATAGGATATATATATATACACACGTTTAAAATATAATCTTTTTAATTTTTTCAATCCATTATGATTTATGTCATAACAATCAATTGTAGTATATATCATGTAACCGCTATACGCAGAGAAAACAAAAGCTAGAAGCAAAGAATGAGCACATAAAATAAAATAAAAACATATACATATATATATATATATATATATATATATATATATATATATATATATATATATATATATATATAAAATAAAAAGGGTGCAAGTTGTGCATGTGAGTGGGATAGGGTTTTAAGAAAGAGAGAGGGAGAGAGTTGTTATGAACTAATGGTGTAAAAGAATATAGATTCTTGATGTGGAAAGTCAAAAGTGAGAGATAAGAAAATATTTTTTTTAATATCATTAACGTGTTGAAAATGGAGAAGTACAAGGTTAGTTGTTGTTTTAATAATAATAATGGACGTTAGGTAATAAATAAAATAGAATTTGATTAGTGAAATAAAATAGTACTTTAATTAAATTGGTAATGTGTTCTTAGAATCAAAATGGAAAATAAAAAGTTGTATTCAAATTTAATTAAAATGTATTAATTTTTACTTAAATAAGGAATAAATTAAATTATGTTTCAAAATTAGAAATATTAAATTGAATACTTAAAATTTTTAGTATTGTCAAATTTATAATTCTAGATAAATAGTAATAGTTATTTTTCTTATGTTATGATGGGTGAAGAGTAGATTCTTTAAAATTATTTTTTTCTCTAAGGTTTTTGAGAACTTCTTTGAAGTAAGGGAATTTACTACTTACTTTGTAAAAAAAAATAAAATTTTCTTTATATATGTTATTTGAAATGTGTAAATATTATTTTTTTACTTTTATGCATAGATCAAATATATTTTTGCACGAAAAACATACTAGAACCTTTCTTTTGTTTATAACAGAACATATGAAGATATTATGTTTTCGTAAGTTTAAACAAATAAAATAAAGTATTTTACTTTGGTTTGTTTAACCATTGTCAGTAAGATATAATAATTGATCTTTACATTTTCGTGGTAGAAAATATAATTGGTTTAAATCTTAGACTCTAGGGGTTTGGTTAGAGGTTACTAGTACTAATAGTGTTTGATTTCATCTACCTTAAAAGAAACAAATTTGAGGCTAGCCACTTATTTGTAAAGTCTCACATAACTAGATACCATTTGTTATTTGATAATCAGAGTGAAAATATTTTGAATGTATTTGATTTGGATTTGATATGAAATGACTTTGATATATATATAAACATGTTTGGTTGAACAGTTTAAAATGTATTAACACGTTTGAATTCAAAAGTTTTTATAAAAATGATTATACCTTATATCTCATAAACATTATTGAAAATATTTGATTTTATGAAACTGTATTAATGTTTTTTATTGGGATTTGAGTTCATCCCCTTTTGTTGACTAAATTTTCAAGTACCGTTAGTTCAGACAAAGAGTGACAATTAGGATGAGAATTTGACATTATTATGACTTTCTTTTTGGACTTTATTTAAATGTTATAATTTGATTATTGTTAGCTATTATTTAAGTTTGAAATTGCTTGGACAGTAATACTTTAGTTGATATGTTAGTTTTAAAGTTGAGATTTAAATATTTTGGAATTTTTTTTGTTCTACTACTTTGAACAACAATTTAATAATTGGTAATTTTCAGTTACAAGATGAATGTGTGTCATTTCCACTTCGAGCCTTTGGGCTTAAAGTGTGAAATGACTATCATGCCCTTAGAATAGGTTTTGGGGCGTGACATGTGAGGTGTTTTGTGCAATTTTGTTTCAAAAACTCCATACCATTTATGCAACAAGGAAGTGGTAATAAAGTGAGGTAGTGAGTTCTAATTTCAAGCTAAGGGGTATAAATTGATAGAGTACGCTTTGTTGTGCCCTTAGATAGAATGAGTAGGAGAAAAGCTCCTTGGTTGATCTAGGGTAGTGAGACCTTAAAAATCATGTAGATATGGGGGTCATAGGTGGTAGTTGGCTTGTGTGTAACCAATGGATTGACTATAGATATGTTTAGACTTACAATTGCATATTTTACGTATCATACATTTTTAAAATGTTATTATAATTTTGTTAAGATAGTTTTTGTGTATCAAAATTATCATGTGATATGTTTTAAAACTATTTTTACCTTAAATTGATTATCCTAACAATTGTGTACCATGACTATTCACTAAACCTTGTGTTCATCTGTAGATTTTATTTTATTTCAAGTGATACTATTATGTGCATATTGAGGAGGGGTAGATGTTAGAAAATTCTCAAAATTGCAAATAATAAAAGTAGAAATCCAAGATCATACCTAGAGTCATAGCAATCAAATTCACAATCTTTGGGAACTAATAAAGAACTAAAGAAAAATTGGGGATTCGTTGGTTTGTCCTTCCTAGGCCTTATGTCTATGCACAAATGGAAACTCGTAGACTTCTTCTTGTAGACTAGATACCCTTATCACATGTATTTAACGTTTGCATGTGTTTAATCACATGGATTCTACAATCCCACCTAATGAAAATAAAATAAAATAAAATAAATTTAAAACATCTTAATCAAGGAGTTTGATCATTATAGTGGAAATAAACAATACTATAATAATTCACATATTATAACTCACCCATTATCTTGAGTTGGAATACAAGATGATCGATCAATGGAAAACTCCAAGACATCTTTCCCAATTTCATGAAGTTTCAAAAAGGTATCACAAAATTCAACTTATTTATAATATTATAGTACTAATAATGTATAAAAATATGCAATATATAAAGAAAAAAGGAGGAAACATAACGAAAAATGTATCATTGTTTTTATACTATTATATCAAATGTTGTCCCTATGTCTTGATCGCAAGAAATAAAAAATTTGGATATTATACTTTTCAAGTTTAATTACGCATAAATACCAATTATAAAGACAACTATCATGGATTGGAACGTATATTTGAAATGAAAGAAAAATTTTGTATTGTTAAACTCTCTTCTAACTAATAGAGTATGTGCAATAAGTTTGATATGTAATAAGACATTATAAGTTATTACTAACCTTATCATAACCATCAAATTCGATAATGTATTTACGCAAGATGGATGATTTTTTATGAATATTAGGTTTCTGATTCCCATGCAAAATCATTTGCTAACCATGTATAATATGTTAAATATTAATATATCTTATAATATACCAACAACAACAAAGAAATCAGCTTACCAAAAGTGTTGTGGGTAAATAACATCTTATGCTTCATATGCCTTTAAATTGCCTTTTGAAAATATTGAGCTTGCATGCTTCAATATTTATTACCTAAGGTGCATAATAAGATTACTAATAATAATGAAATGAAATGAAATGCTAAATTTATATGAATGAAATATACACTTACAACATCCAACAAATTTTGTCTTAGGTGTAAACAATGAAAATCCCCTTGAACACCATGTTCATATTCAAAGTCAATGAGAAGCTCACTAAAACAATAGTAATTATAAAATTATTTTAGATATATATGCAAGACTATGACTTACAATTATTAAAATACAGTTGTAAATGTAAAGTACATTACAAACCTTGTTGACAATGATTTATTGAAAACATAATCACCAACATGAGATTCAAGTCTAGTGAATGATTGTGAATCCACCATATGTACTTGAATAGACATGGGGATTGACTATATGAAAAGCAATGTATAGCTATTAGTTTAAAAATTATTATTTGACCAATGAGAAAATACTATTCAAAAGTTATATTATGCTTCACATGGCTTATACTTTCCCATTTTCACTAAATCTTAAAGAAATGAGGATATTTTGAATTTACTTGACTTCTTCTCCTGGGACATATATGTTTTGATGATGTGTCTGAGAAGAAGACATAGAGACTGTAATTGTTCCTAAGAAGCAAAATATCGTTAATACACATGTATGTATTATGTAATGGATAAGTAGTAATTACAAAAAAAATGCACATCTCGTGATTAAATAAGTCTTTCCATTATGATTGTTTTGCCTATTAAATGGAAGTGTCAACATTCCTCCATAAAAGAGGTGTACTTCTAATGATGTATGAGATTGGTCTTTCTTTTTTCCATTCAATTTATCCTCTAAGTACTTCTCAATTGAAGAAGTGTGATTTTTTTTTTCTTTTTCTTTTTTCTTTTCTTTCTTTTCGAAATATCTCTCACATGAATTTATGTTACTTTTTTTTTCTTCCCTTTGTCTTTCAAAGATTTTCCTCTTAAAGTAAGAAAAAGTTGTATAAAGCTTGTGTATTTGGCCTCGAATTCATTGAAAGCACTTTGACAATTTTTACTACTCCCACAATTACACAAATCAAATACTTATGCCCTCAATTGTTCAAAAGTTTTATCCATATCAATTAAGCTTTCATCATTAACCTAATGATGTATAAAATATTGATTAATAAGATGATAATATACAGGTTAACTAGTAATATTTATACATGTCAAAAATAGTACAAATACTTGCTTGACAACATCACCATGGGTAGACATTTCAATTTTGTCATTATTCTTAGTTTCATCCTCTCTATCTTCCTTTATTCTTGTTTCATTTTACTCCATTGCACCAAGTTCCTCGTTTTTTATAACCCATATTTTGACCTACAATATGTTAATAAAAATTAAAGAAATAATTTAAAAATCACTACATACAAAAAATTAATCAACCAAATTGGTTAATGTAACTTACATTGGGAATTACATAACCACCAAGCTTTTTAAATCTTCATTTCTTCTACAATAGCTCATTATCTCCCCAAGTACCAATACAAGGGGAAGGTCGAGTTGAAAGCAGTGGTAGAATAGTTGCAAAATAATTTAAAAAGACATATACTCAATTTGCTTTACATTTTATAAAAAAATTATAGATTCATTATAAGATAAATTAAATACAAGGAATTATTATAAAAAACAATAAGCAACCGAAAACACCACTTTCTTTGTCGGTTTTAAACTTTTTGATTGCATGCATAAGATAAGATAAGACAAGTTTGACTCAATTCATCTTATTTATTAAAGTCATGTCTTCGATAAAATATAGGAATGAACATTTAACAAAATAATATTAAATTAAACTAATGTAACTATTTCATAATAGAAAATAATTTTATCTTAAGACTCACACCCTTTTTAAGTGAATATTGTTCTGAACTTTCTTTTGACTTTCTCATCAAACCTCCTTTCTCTATTTTCGAAGTGTGTGTCACTTCTTACTCAAATTTAACTATATTTATTTGATAGTTAGTTGAAATTTCATTTTTTTTAAAACATAATATTACTAAAGAAAAACATTAATGCTTACATCATCATTTATTTTCACTCATTTGTCCTCTTCTTTTATCGTGCCCAATTGATGATTACTACACAATAATTTGAAATAAATATTAGTATAACAAGAAGACAAAAAAATTAACTACTATTTTATACATTTCAATTTTACCTTACTATTAATGTATTCATGCTCCAATAGGCCTCTTAAGATTTGAAAAAAGTTCGATACCACCATGCTTACTCCTACAAAATAAATCATATTATTAAGTTAGTTTTCTAACATGATTTTGAATAATATGTAATAACTACTTTATTTTATTTTAGTTCTTTTATACTAGATGTGTATGGGGCCTTGAACTTTAAAAAAAAAAAAAAAAAAAATTAATAACTTCTTCTTCTTATTATTATTATTGTTATTTCTTTCATAATAGTTGAGAGGGTAAATGAAGAGAATCAGAAAATGTAAGAAACTAATTGAAATAAAGTCAATTCATGTTAAATGAAAGTTACCTCCACCACCACACTATATTAATAGCTCTAACAAATTCTATCTAAAATTTCAATAAATTTTGTTTTACTATCTGACATCACATTAAATAAATTTTGTATTCAATAAATTTTACAAAGAAATGTTAGATAAATAGACAATTTAGAAATGAAGGTATCAAAATTCAAGCCACTCAATCAATCAAAGTAGAAATTGAAGTAAATAAATTGATTTCTCATTTTAATATATTCATTCATTCATTAATCTTGTTTCTTATTTATTTTTATTTTTTTTTCTCTTCTATTAGGATTTTAAGGTAAAGACAATAAGTTTATATTTGCGACAAAAGATAACAGAATCATTGTAGACCTATTCCTATTAAGATGTTGGACAATTTTTTTTATTTCTTTTTATAGAAACATTAATACTACTCATATTTTTTATTTTATTTTTTACTTAAATGGCTTGGAATCAAGCACAGCCACACAAGCAACAACTTTGGGTCAAGTCCAAGCTCTTCACTTGGAGTCTTCTTCCTCTTCTTTCTTTTCTTCCTACTTTGTCTGCAACTCCATCCAACCCTAACTCACTACCTCCATTATGGTTGCCTTCTTCAAAACCAACATTGCTAATGAGAGCATAAAAATAATAAATAAATAAATGAAAAAAAAAACAACTTTTGAGGTCATGTTACTATCGTCTCATCACCTCCAACATGGCTGCCTCCTTCTTCAAAACCACCATTGTCGATGCAAACATAAAAAAAAAAAAACATAATTTTTTAAGGAATGGAGAAGAAAAACCAAGTTTAACTACCACCTCTAACATGGCCACCTTAGAGTTCAACACCAACATTACCAATGAGAGCATATAGTTTTTATTTTTATTTTTTAAGAGACGAGAGAAGAGGGCAAGAAAGAATGAAGTGATCGACTACCTCTTTCATTTTTTTTCTTATTTAAAAAAAAATCATTATTCATTTGGATGGTCAAGATTGAAATACTTTTATCCAATAGTCAATACAACTTGAAGGTATGATACCAAATGGGTATTGTTGAATTTTCCGTTTATGCAAGTAATAATAAATAGTTATATCATAGAAAAAGTTATATAGATAGTGTATGTTTGGAGTGTTATCAAATGTGAAAATGTGCTTAAAATTAATAATGTAACCAATTCATGTTATAAGAGTGTATATATAACTCTTAGTATGTTTAATTTATTGTTGGTTTTTTAAATAGTAATCTATGGATCAAGTTGATGTGGTTTTGTTTCATATTTAGAAAATTAAAATTATTAAGAATTTTAAAAAATTTGATCAATTTGGGTTGGTTCAATTTAGTTCAATTGATTTTATTAGATTAATCAATTTTTACATCCCTCTAAGATGTTTAATAAATTTAAAAAATTTAGATAGGTGAGAGAAAAATATGGTTATAGTGGGTTTGAAGAGACTTTTGATGAATTTGTTACCCAAATAAATCAATTTCTTAAACATGGTTATACAAATAATTTACCTTTCAAATTAAAATAAATCAATTTCTTAAAATATAAGGAGTTGCATCTCTCAAATTTTTAATCACAAAACCAAATTAAGTGGAACCATTTAACGAGCTTCGTTTATAAAATTAATAAACTCTAAAATATGATTGAATTTTAGACTTTAATATTTTAAACATTTTCAATTGAGTCTAATTGTAAAAATTATATTGATTTTTAGTTTGAAGTATGAACTAGTAATAACTAATAAGTCATTCCAACTTAACCAAAAATAAATTAGAAATGAACTTCATTTATTCATCTCATCATCAATCTAAAAAACCAACATTAGATATAATATCTTTAATAAAAACTCAGATAATTTTTTTTGGGAACCCTTTTTATATTGTTATTACCATATCACTGATTTTCATCCAATTATATTGAGACCAATTGAGTATTATTATAATTTTTTCATTAATTGAATGCTTTAAGATGAACCTAAATTATGATCAAATTTGAAGTATTTATTCCTTAAACACTCTCTGAGTAAGTTTTTCTATTAACTATTTATTAGTACATTAAATTATCGGTTTGAGCAACTAATAAGTTTTTCAAACTCAACTAAAATAAACTTTATTAATTTATCTCAACAAATTCTTAAACCAACTTCCAATCTAAGAGCTTTCATAAATGTTCATAAGTTATCTTATCATATTGTTACAATACCATAACATTCGCTTTTATCCATTGGTGTTACATGTCATTTATTGAATACTTCAAAATTAAATCTATGATTCAATGGTTAAAATTAGGTGGAGGGTAATACCATCACACTACTATCAAATTTTAGAAAATTTCATGTGACCTTTAAAGATATGTATTTTAAGAATTTCAATTGCTAAATTTCAACAAATAGGGTAATAATATAACATTTATGATCTAGAAATGAAAGTATAATACCTCTCCTCTAAAATATGAAAATTCTAAATTATTTTAAAAATAATTTAATTTGTAAATTAGATACAAGAGCAACAAAGTGCAATGAATAGTGCACTTACGAGGTGTTTGTTTGTTTGTTTGTTTTTTTTTGCTAAAAGCAATTTGCTTTTAGACTTTAAGTTATTTATTTTTTTAATTCTTCATGATTTATTACTTAATTTTTTAAATTCTTGACTGAATAAAAAAAGCTAAAATATTTAATTTTTTCCAAATGGAAAAAACAACCTTTTTAAACTTCCTTAAAACACTACTACAACACCCCGACCCCCAATTCTCACCTCGTCCCTATGTATCTCACTTGCTTGTCTGTTCCACAGTCATTACCAACGTCCAGCTAACTCAAGATAATTTCTTCCTCATTTTCTTTATCTATTTAGTTTCTTAAGGTGTAGATTTTTCATTCATTATCGCTCTTTCTCTATAAAACCTATTAACTTATTTTATTAGGGTTTTGTATGATTTATGGTTTATTATGTTATTAGGATTTTGTGAATTGCTTGATTATTGTGATTTTTGTGGTTTGTTGGGTTATTAGGATTATATGGTTTGTTTAATTATTAAAACCTAAAGGAAAATAAAAGGAAATTTTGGCTTTTTACTAATTGGGTGAGTGCATTTAACAATCTCTCATTGTTTTGGAACCATTTAGTATGTGTACTTCTTAGTTGTTAATTTAAATAAATATTTTATCTTTTCAATTTAAAGTAATTAAATTAATTTCTTAAAATATCATAAAAGTCCCATCTTACCAAACAAACTTTCATTTTTGAATTACAATAGTTAATTATTTAAAAACATCTATGAGTTTACCAATCTTTACCCACAAAATAAATTACCTTTTTTCATTTTGTTAGGGAATTCTAAGAGACCTTTAAAAGGTAGTGTATTTGTAGAATCTCAATATTTGGATATTTAGAACCCAATAGTCAAATCTCATTAATAGAATTTAATTTCATTCCAAAGTCTAGAAAATGAAAGTATCATTCCTAACTTTGCTTCACAATGTGATAAATAAAAAATATTGTAAATAAATATTTAATTTGGATATTAGGTATAAATAATAAAGCGAGTTATTAATATTACAAAATGTTCTATTTTTTCAAATTAAACTAAATTAATTTCTTAAAATAACTCAATTTCATCAAAATTTTATTTTTGAATGACAAAAATTAATTAGGTTCAACCCTCTATAGAGTTTGTTGAACTTCATTCATAAAATCAACCAATAAGCCAAAATATGATCAAATTTAAAACTTTGTTTTTGTAAACATTTTAAGCCCCCAAAATGAGCGTGTTGAATTACTTATTCAAACTCAATGAAAAATGAATTTTATTTATTGTGATCTTCATCGACCTCCGACTTAAGATTTTTCACTTCATTATAATTTGATGTCAATCATTTTGTCAAATAAGGAGATACATGTAACATTATAGTCACTTTTCATTTATTAAGTATTTTTGTTGAACTTTATTCATAAAATCAATTAATGAGTCGAAATATTATCAAGTTTAAAACTTTTGTTTTTTTTAATTATTTTTAAGCCCAAAAAATGAGTGCGTTGGAATATCGGTTTAAATTCAATGAAACCAAACTTATCTATTGGGATCTTCATCGACCTCCGACCTAAGATTTTTACTCCTTTGAATCGTTTTAACACATCATTATAATCTAATGTCAATCGTTTACGTTAAATAGGAAGGAGATACATGTGACATTACAAGCATTTTTTTTATTTATTAAAGTATTTTAAATCCAAACTCAAAATATTCAATAGTTAAAAATAAGTAAAGTATATCACTCCGATTTTAGTACAAAATCTTAGATTTTTATTTTTAAATATTTGTGAAATTTGAATCTTGGATAATTTGGAAATAAGCTAAATTCTAAAATCTCAAACAACAGGTGGGGTTTATTACAAGATTTTAGGGTATAGAAAATGAAAATATAATAACACCTCCTCATGGTTTAAAAGAAATAAAAATGTTGAAAATAAATTATTTAATTTGCATATTGGGTGTAAAATAAAAATGTAAATAATAAGGTGGGAAGAATTAGATCCCTTGGAATCATACAAGTGCACAGTAGAGAGGGAGAGAGAAACCCCTAGAAAGAGAGGAAAGAGAGGATGAGCTGTAGGCCAATAAAGCTTGAATACAAAGCGAAGCAGAGGAACAAGGAGGAAAGGAAATAAGAACAAAAAGGCCCACATAGGAGCCACGCCTACTCATCTCTCGCACTTCACAAACCATGTCTCGCTCTGGACACTGCATCTTGTTTTCCATGTGAAATCAAGATCCAGCTAGGGTTTTCCTTTCATTATGGCTTCCACTGCTCAATCTATCCGCTTCGGCGCCCCCGCCGCCGCCGCCGCCGCCGGCTCCAGCCTCGACGCCCTTAACCGCATTCTCGCCGACCTTTGCACTCGCGGCCCTCCCAAGGTTCAATTTTTTCTTTTTTTTTTTTGTTTTGTACGGGGAAATTTGATTGTTTTTATGTCGTTTTGTTTTTGGTTTTCAATTATTGTTGTGTTACTGTGAAATTGAGGGTGGAGACAGACAGGGAAAAAAGTGGGGATTTTTCCTTTGTTTGTTTCAGAGGGATAGTTGCGTTCTGTTTCTGTTGCCTTTGGTTTGGTTGCTTGGAATATGTGCGGGAGAAAAGGAGATGTGAGCTTGAATCTTGTGTTTTATTCTCTCCTGTTTGGTTGGAGAAGTGTGGAACGGAACGGAAAGTTGAGATTTTAGTTCTTTGGGCTTTATGGCTTGGGTTCGGACTATAGTGAAACACCCAACTTATTTGAGCCAAATAATAGTGCCTGACTTTGTTGTTTTAGGAGATAGGAAAGCATTTTCCACTGCCGCTTGGTTGCTGAGAAAAATGGGGCAATTTTCTTAGACTTGGAGAGAGTCGTAATTGTTTCTGAATCTCTGGTTTGGTTGCTGAGAAAATGAGTGGGAAGGAGTGAAAATTTGGAATTTTCGGTCTTTTTTTTTGTGGCTTTCCTGTTTGGTTTCTGCGAAAGTGTGGACCCTCAAGGGGATCGAATTCTTAGCTCTTGCAGGCCCTTTTCTTTAGTTGGTTGATGTGGGGGAGAGCTTAGTTTGCAAATATATTGAAAAACTCAGCTTCATTGAGTCAAATAATAGTTTGATTTAGTTGTCTTGAGTGTAACATTCCATCTTCTTTTTGCTTCCACTTGCTTGGTGAGAGAATGAGAATCTAATTGTAATCATGTGGAGGCAAATAGAAAAGGAAAAATGCTGTTCAGGGAATGCAAAACTCAGTGTAATACAGACAATTGAGTATGGGTTTTGATTCTCCTGTCACAGCCAGTGAAAATTTTGAAATTCTAGAAGCTTGATTTTTTTTTTTTTCAATTTGTCATGTCATGGAACCAAATTGACACTGTGTTATGTAGTGTTTTGGTTTCCATGGTTTGTTTGGTTCATTGTTTTTTGTCCAATCTATCCATGCTGGCTATTGAGAAAGCAGAGTAAACCAATAAATAGGAAAGAAATCGAAATGTTGGATCTCTTATCTTATGTCCTTTCCCCTTTTTGGCTCATGGAAATTTAAGAAGCCAATACTAGTACCAACTAATGAAATTTAATTTCAAATATTTGTTTTATCCATTTCCTACCTGTCTTAGCTGTCTAATGTTATATTAATTTCCCAGAATGTGTAACTGATCAGTCTTTCCCTGTTCTTAAAGATAAGGGCCATAATTAGGTACCCTTCAATCAACAGCTCTGAAAAAAATTGTGTAATTGACCATCCTTACAAAATCTACATGCCATATGTTTAGAAAGTTTCGAGAAGACTTGGGCTACATTTTGTACAAAGTATTGAATTGATTTGGAATTTGAAAGTCCTCGTTTAGTGATGAATTATTTCTTGGAGAGTCTGCAATTTAGAGTAATTTTCAATGAATTGTTATACTGATTATTCTTTTGTTCTGCTTAAGCTGGTTGAAATTTGAAACTGCTTATTATGTTTAAGTTCGTGTATTGTACTTTTCCTATTATTAATTTATACATACCTGTCTTTACTATCAAAAGAAAAAAACAAATAAAATTTTCAGTTAGTATATTGCTTTGGTTCACTTGCTTTCTGTGCTGGCATATTTGGATTATTGTCTTATTGTTTGTAGATGGGGCTGCATCAGCTTTGAAGATACATTTGGAGGAAGAAGCCGTGATCTTAGTGGAGAAGCTTCTCCCGTTTCATGGATCAGTTGTATGATCGCATATCTAATCTTTTAGACATAATGATGTTGCGAAAATAGGGAGCTTAAAGCTATGATGAGTGATAGATGTGGCATTAGGCGAGAGTGCTTCCAAAGTTTCAAAATTCTCTGGTTATGTGCGGACTGTGTTTGAGCAAACGTGACCGTGATTTTTAATCCTGCTAGTACAGTCTTGGGCCACCTGGCTAGGGCTGGTGGAGCAATGACTGCAGATGAAGTGGAGTGCCAGGTTTGTTACATGTTTATTAATTGTGTGGTATTCGGGTGCAGTAAGTTTCTGATCCTCTTATTCCTTAGGTCAAAATGCATTGGAGTGGCTTCGTGGAGAAAGGATAGAGTATCTCGTTTCGCTGCTGTGTTAATCTTGAAAGTAAGTGCAACATTTTGTTTATTAATATGTATTCTTGTTTGCCTATCCAAAAAAAAGGCTCTCTATTTATGAGTGCAACTTAATGTTAAACTGTCAAATTAGATGAAGCTATGTCCTAGACATGGACACAAGATGTGTACAGCATAATATGGATACACTCACATGGGAAGTTCTGAAAATGTAGGCCTTGGACACAAACCATATAGACCAATCCATCAATATATGCTTTTATATATAATTATTTTATGTATGACAAATATATAAATTTAATTAAATTACATAAATTTTTGTACTAAAAGTTGCATGATTTTGATTAAGAAGCTTGACAAATGGTTTAAAATTTAACAGATAGTGGTTTTTACTTTATAAGAAATTGGGGAAGGATGAGAGGAGGAAGGAGTTGGTTTGCTATTGACTTTAAATCCTTTGAAATCTCTTTAGAGGAGGTTGGTGGGAAGTTATTAGGGAGAATCTTGGAGAGAGGCAGAGGCTTTTCTTCGTGGATTAATTTTTGGGAGCTCAGCTTGTGTCATCTTTTGGATGGTGTGGAAGCTTGTTGCATGGATGAAGATGGAAGCGTTGCAACAAAGTCTGAGTGGAAAATGGTAGAGAGTTCAGGATGGAGCACCGTTCAAAGAAGTTAAGTAGATTCATTTTTTGTGTGGTTAGCTCAGTGGAGGCTAAGAGATTTGCTCTGTGTTTTCCTGAACGAAGTGGTTTACCTTTGTTTGTTTTGGGGAGGGGTGTGGGGGTGTGGTCTGTTCTAGCCGAGAAGCTTTGCCATCTAGGTGTAGGTTCTTCCAATGAGGCAGGGTTTCCTCCTTCCCCAGTCAACTATAGGAGTGTGGAGGCTGGGTTAGCTCGAAGGTGGGGATGAAAGCTTTGTATATAGATGCTGCTAGGAAGGCTCATGTGTGGGTGAAGCAATTTGGATTCAGGTGGGAACCAAAGAGGTTCAAAACAGAGACGATCAATTGAGGCGCTATTTGGTTGGAAGGTGGGGTGAGGGTTCTAGTCTTGGCCCAGTTTTAAGATCATTAAATAGTTGGGTAGCCATTAATTGACCTATGAGAGGGGGAGTAAAGATTTCTTTGTTAGGGGTAGCTTTGCTGTTGTTTGACTTTGAGGATTTCTTGGACTCTTAGAAAGTGCTCTTAAGGGGTTTAAGGAGAAGGTGTTACATCTAGAGAGGTGGAATCCAGAGGCAGTTTGCCACTGGAAAGAAGTTCATGCTAAGGAGGTGTGGGTGAGAGTGTTGAGGCTCCCTCTTCACCTATGGTGTTGGGAGATTTTCAGAAAGATAGGAGACTGCTGTGGGGGCTTTGTACCAGTGGATGAGGGAACTGTTAGTTGTCTACACTTGTAGTGGGCTAGAGTACTAGTATGTTCAAATGGGAGTTTAAAGCTGAGGATGTTGTAGGTGGTAGAAGGTCTTGTTGTCTTTGCTATACATTATGGTAGGAATTTCCACCTTGGCTCATGTGGAGCTGAAGGGCAAGAACAGTGGCCAGAAGGTTAGGGATGGGGAGAGGGTCAGACACTAGATGTTGAGAGTGTGAGGAGGGTTTGAGGGCCAAAAGGAGGTTGAGTGTGTGTCGCCTACTGATTGCTGGAGCATGTTGGTAGGCTGGGAGGTGGCTGGTGTTTCTGTAAAGTGGTTTGGAGAGGTGTCAGGAGGCGACGTTGACAGGGGAAGTTC